>NC_142796.1:90591127-90821071 GCF_049724085.1 Artemia sp. Qi Xiang Cuo
ATATATATATATATATATATATATATATATATATATATATATATATATATATATATATATATATATATATATATATATATATATATATATATATATATAACGAATTAATTACACTCCAAAGCGCTGCAATAGTTTGCACACTCCTCATAGACTTGTTTAACATTCGTCCAAAAGTTGACGTTTGCCAGTGTCCTCTATCTGGGTGAGAGATAGTATATCACACTATTAGTCTATATATTATATATAGTATACATATATATAAATATAAATATATATATATATATATATATATATATATATATATATATATATATATATGTGCCCTTTTTAATTGACAAAAAAATGGAGGGTGACTAGGCCCCCTTCCACGCTCATTTTTGTTCAAAGTCACCCGGTCAAAATTCTGAGATAGCCATTTTGTTCAGCATAGTCGAAAATAAGATAACTATGGCTTTTAGGATGACTTAATCCCCCGAAGTCTCCGGGGGGAGGGCTGAAAGTTGTGAACTTTACCCAATGTTACCATATAGTATTGTTTATTGGGAACTATACAGACGTTTTCATGGGGGATTTTTTTGTTGGGGGGGGTGGGTCTGGGGTTATGTTGGAGAATCTTTCCATGGAGGAAGTTTTCATGGGGGAGGGAATTTTCTATGAAGGGGGCGCCGGATTTCCCAGCATTATTAAAAAAAAGATCAGAAATTAAATAAAAAAAAACAACAAGTTTTTCAACTGAAAGTAAGGAGGAAAAGCAAAACTAAAACGAACAGAAAATATTACGTATATGATTGGGTTCATCCCTTATTCAATACCTCGCTCGTTAAGCCAAAGATGTTTCAGAACTTTCATAAGATTTATTTATTCTAATTAACGGCCTTTGTGATTAAGAGGTCATTTTTAAAGAATTGGAACCAAATTCGAACTTTAGCGTAAAGAGCAAGGTATTGACTAGGGAGTGAACCCCCTAATATACGTATTAAAAAATATTAACATAGAAGTTCGTTATGTAAGTTAATTCGTAAGTTACGTATATTTATTACTACTAAAACGTTCGTAAATAAATTAAACAAGTTTCGAGAAAAACAAGTAAAAGTAAAATTAATATGCAAATTTTGTTTTTATTATTCACGTACGGTGAGCCAAAACCAAAACTTGCATCAATTCAAAAACTTTCAAAAATTAAATAAAAAACAAGTTTTTTAAACTGAAAGTAAGGAGCGACATTAAAACTTAAAACGAACAGAAATTATTCCGTATACGAAAGCGGCTGTCCCCTCCTTAACGCCTCGCTCTTTGCGCTAAAGTTTAACTTTCTCACAACTTTATTTTTCTTTAAACAATAAAAACTTTAGTGTAATGAGCGAGGCGATGAGGAGGGGACAGCCCCTTTCATATACGGAATAATTTCTGTTCGTTTTAAGTTTTAACGTCGTTCCATACTTTCAGTTAAAAAAAAAGCTGGTTTTTTTATTTAATGTTTTGAAAAAGAGCAAGTGCAAAGATGATTATAGGGTTGCCAATATAGAAGGTGCCGGGAGCAGTCATCCGTCTCGACTTGGAAATATATTTGTGTATAATGTAGAAAAAAAAGCAATATTGATCCAACCCCTAGATTTTGAAAAATACATTTTTTTGCACCTTCATAAAAATATTTAAGAAAAGTAGTTGCCCTCCTTAAATACTCGTGAATTGGCGCCCCTTCATGATTGTCTATGATCAAGGAAAGACAGCCAATAAACCAAAACAAAATGCAAAGAACAGTCGAGAGTGAGCAAAGTTGTGATCAATAAGCGTAAAATTTGAGCAAATTCAGTATACAACGAAAAAAAAACAATGCATTGCATCCATGTGAAAGAATTTTCCATTTAAAAAAGAGAGGAGTGGCTCTCATGGCTTTCAGTCACCGAGACACCACCGGCCTATGTTACTTTCTACTTTGACAATGTAAGTAGAGATGGGGGTGCTACTCCGGACGGGACTCCTTATATGGGCATAGAGTCATTAGGGAGAATGATTGCGTAATGGGGTCAATGACCTCTTTCTCCAGGTGTGTTTTTGGCACGCCCTCAGCGAATGTCAATGTTGTTGTTGTTTTGAACAGAGTAATTAGAGAGAACACGTGGTTAATGGGGTCAATGTTGTTGTCGTTTCCGAGCCAACTTTCTTTTCTGGTCAGTCTAGAGTTGGCAGTCATTAATCAAATTGTTTCCAGGGAGTGTCTGACAGATGACGTCAAGTTAATTAATGTCTTTGGAGTTCGACCAGAATTGTCTCCGAGACAAAGTTTTGATCACACATGATGTCATGATTGATTGATTGACACGAAAGGGGAATTAATTTGTTGTTCTAAAGAGAATTGATTCACGAAAGGGAAATTAATTTGTTGTTTCTAACAAGAGAATCGTTTCCGAGCAGACGTTTTGATCTTAGCGCGCGAAAAGGTTTCCAAATAATTTGAAATGCATTAGCGCAGAGATGCCAAACAAAAGGAACATGCCGAAATTCCGTTTAGGGATAATTTTGGCGAAACCGTTTTAGCTATTTTATGGAACTATTTCGGCGAAACAGCTAGAGACATTTTATAAGGTGATTTTTGAAGAGATTTTGGAAGAGGTTTTGAGTGTGGTCGTTATAATACACAAGTTGTATTTTAACAGTGTTGTGAGGTCCTCTACCCCAACCCCAAAACTTCTCATACCCCACCCCAACCCCCAAGGAAGCCCCCGGTCCTCACCGGCCCCCCCAGCGCTCAAAGGGGCACCGGAGCCCCCAAACGCACACCCCGACCCCCCAAGGCCATCCCCGGGCCCCCCAAAGGCCCATCGAGCTCCCGAAGGACCAACGGGGATCCCAAAGGCCCTCCACCGGTCCCCAAATGTCCCCCGGACCCTCAACTGCCCTCCCAGTGCCCCGAAGGAAACCCCCCGGTCCTCAAAGGCCCCTCAAGCTCTCAAAGGGGCACCGGAGCCCCCAAAGGCCCACCCAGACCCCCAAAGGCAATCCCCGGGCCCCGCAAAGGCCCATCGAGCTCCAGAAAGGACCAACGGGATCCCATAGGCCCTCCACCGGTCCCCAAATGTCCCCCAGGCCCTCAACTGCCCTCCCTGTGCCCCAAAGGCCCTCCCTGTGCCCCAAAGGCCCTCCCCCGGCCCCCAAAGGCCCCCCAACGTCTCAAAGGGCCACCCGGCTCCCAAAACACCAATCGGTGCTCAAGGGCCCCCTCAGACCCCCAAAGGCCATCCCCGGGCCACCCAAAGGCCCTCCCCAGGCTTCCAAAGGCCCTCTTTCAGTCCCCAAAGGTCCCCCGGGCTCCCAAAACACCAATCGGTGCTCAAGGGCCCCCTCAGACCCCCAAACGCCCTCCCCGAGCCCCCAAAGGGTTCCGATCCCTCTACCCCAACCCCAAAGGTCCGACGGACCCCCTAAGGACCAATCGGCCCTCAAGTGCCACCCAGAACCCAAAACAACCACCCCAGGCTTCCAAAGGCCCACCCGCAGTCCCCAAAGGTCCCCCAGTCTCCCAATTGGCCCCCGGACCCCAAAGGCCTTCCCCCGGCCCCAAAGGTCCACCGGACTCCCAAAGGACCAATCGGCGCTCAAGGGCCCCCAGACCCCCAAAGGCTCTCCCCGGGCTCCCAAAGGACCACCCAGCCCTTGCTTTAGTTTTAGTTAAAAGTATAGAATGTTTTAGCTTAGAGTCTTAACTTAGAGTTTTTGTTGAAGTTCTAGTTTAGTTTAATTTTAGTTAAGAGTTTGATGTTTTACCTTTGAATTTCAGTTGGAGTTTTAGTTTGGTTTAGTTTTAGTTAAGAGTTTGTAGTTTTAGCTTAGAGTCTTAGCTTAGAGTTTAAGTTAGAGTTGAAGTTTATTTTAGTATTATTTAAGAGCTTAGAGTTTTTAGCTTAGAGTCTTAGCTTAGAGTTTTTTTGTTAGAGTTCTAGTTTAGTTTAATTTTAGTTAAGAGTTTGATTTTATACCTTTGAGTTTCAGTTAGAGTTCTAGTTCTAGTTTAGTTATATTTAAGTGTTTAGTGTTTTTAGCTTAGAGTCTTAGATTAGTTTTTTTGCTGAAGTTCTAGTTTAGTTTTAGTTAATAGTTTAGAAATTAATATTCGATTCATAGCTTAGAGTTTTTTGTTAGTGTTCTAGCTTAGTTTAGTTTTAGTTATTAGTTTGATGTCTTACCTTTGAGTTTAAGTTAGAGTTTTAGTTTAGTTTAGTTTTAGTTAAGAGTTTAGAGTTTTAGCTTAGAGTCTTAGCTTAGAGTTTTTGTTGTAGTTCTAGTTTAGTTAAGTTTTAGTAAATAGTTTAGAGTTTTAGCTTAGAGTCTTAGATTAGAGTTTTTGTTAGAGTTATAGTTTAGTTTAATTTTATTTTATAGTTTAGAGTTTTAGCTTATTCCTATCTTAGAGTTTTTTTTGTTAGATTTATAGTTTATTATTATTTTATTTCATATTTTGATTTTTTTACCTTTGATTTTCATTTAAATTTTCATTTTAATTTTAGCTAATAGTTTTATTTAATAAATATTATTTCAAGGTATAGTTATATTTTATTTAAGTTATAGTAAAGAGTTTAGAGTTTTTAGATTAGAGTCTTATCTTAGAGTTTTTGTTGAAGTTCTAGTTTATTTTAGTTTTAGTTAATAGTTTAGAGTTTTATCTTAGAGTCTTAGCTAAGAGTTTTTGTTAGAGTTATAGTTTAGTTTAATTTTAGTTAAGAGTTTGATGTCTTAGCTTTGAGTTTCAGTTATAGTTATAGTTTAGTTTAGTTTTAGTTAAGATTTTAGAGTTTTTAGCTTAGAGTATTATCTTAGAGTTTTGGTTGAAGTTCTAGTTTATTTTATTTTTAGTAAATAGTTTAGAGTTATAGATTAGATTCTTAGCTTACATTTTTTGTTGAAGTTATAGTTTAGTTTAGTTTTATGTAATAGCTTAGAGTTTTTGTTATAGTTCTATTTTAGTTTAATTTTATTTAAGAGTTTAGAGTTTTAGCTTAGAGTCTTAGCAGAGAGTTTTTTGTTAGAGTTCTAGTTTAGTTTAGTTTTAGTTAACAGTTTAGAGTTTTAGCCTAGAGTCTTATCTCAGGGTTTTTGTTAGAGTTCTAGTTTAGTTTAGTTTTAGTTAAGAGTTTAGTGTTTTTAGCTTAGAGTCTTAGTTTTAAGTTTTTTGTTGAAGTTCTAGCTTAGTTTAGAGTTTTATCTTAGAATTAGAGTTTTAATTAGAGTTCTAGTTTAGTTTAGTTTTAGTTAATATTTTAGAGTTTTAGCTTAGAGTCTTAGCTTAGAGTTTTTGTTAGAGTTATAGTTTATTTTAGTTTTAGTTAAGAGTTTAGAGTTTTAGCTTAGAGTATTAGCTTAGAGTTTTTTTTATATTTATAGTTTAGTTTATTTTTAGTTAGGAGTTTAGAGTTTTTAGCTGAGAGTCATAGCTTAGAGTTTTTGTCAAAGTTATAGTTTAGTTCAGTTTTAGTTAAGAGTTTAGAGTTTTAGCCTAGAGTTTTGGCTTTGAGTTTTTGTTAGAGTTGAAGTTTAGTTTAGTTATAGTTAAGAGCTTAGAGTCTTAGCTTATAGTTTTTGTTAGAGTTATATTTAAGCTTATTTTTATTTAATTCTTTTTATTTTTAAATTATAGTATTATAGTAGAGTAATAGTTTAGCTTATTTTTATTTAATAGTTTAGAGTTTTTTATCTTATTATATTATATTATATTTTTTTATAGAGGTCTATTTTAGTCTATTTATATTTAGGAGTTTGGTGTTTTAACTTATAGTCATAACTTAAAGTTTTATTTAGAGTTTTATTTTAGTAATACTTAAGATTTTAGATCTTTAGCTCAGAGTCTTAGCTCAGACTTTTTGTTAGAGTTCCAGTTTAGTTTAGTTATAGCTAAGAGTTTTGTGTTTTACAATAGAGACTTAGCTTAGAGTTTTAGTTTAGTGTAGTTTTAGTTAAGATTTTAGAGTTTTAACTTAGAGTCTGAGCAGAGAGTTTTTTTTAGAGTTCTAGTCTAGTTTTAGTTAAGAGTTTAGAGTTTTAGCCTAGAGTCTTATCTGAGAGTTTTTGTTAGAGTTCTAGTTTAGTCTAGTTTTAGTTAAGAGTTTAGTGTTTTAAGCTTATAGTCTTAGTTTAAAGTTTTTTTGTTGAAGTTCTAGTTTAGTTTAGAGTTTTAGCTTAGACTTAGAGTTTTAATTAGAGTTCTAGTTTAGTTTAGTTTTAGTTAAGAGTTTTAGCTTAGAGTCTTAGCTTAGAGTTTTTGTTATATTTCTAGTTTAGTTTAGTTTTAGTAAAGAGTTTAGAGTTTTTAGCTGAGAGTCATAGATTAGAGTTTTTGTCGAAGTTCTAGTTTAGTTCAGTTTTAGTTAAGAGTTTAGAGTTTCAGCTTAGAGTCTTAGCTTAGAGTTTTGTTAGAGTTGAAGTTTAGTTTAGTTATAGTTAAGAGTTTAGAGTTTTAGCTTAGAGTTTTTGTTAGAGTTCTAGTTTAGTTTAGATATAGTTAAGACTTTGGAGTTTTAACCTAGGGAATTAGCTTAGAGTCTTAGTTTAGCTTAGTTTCAGTTAAGAGTTTAGAGTTTTTTAGCTTAGAGTCTTAGATTAGAGTTTTTGTTAGAGTTCTTGTTTAGTTTAGTTTTAGTTAAGAGTTTGGTGTTTTACCTTAGAGTCATAGCTTAGAGTTTTAGTTTAGTTTAGTTTCAGTTAAGAGTTTAGAATTTCAGCTCAGAGTCTTAGCTCAGAGTTTTTGTTAGAGTTCCAGTTTAGTTTAGTTATAGCTAAGAGTTTGATGTTTTACCCTATAGACTTAGCTTAGAGTTTTAGTTTAATGTAGTTTTAGTTAATATTTTAGAGTTTTAGCTTAGAGTCTGAGCAGAGAGTTTTTGTTAGAGTTCTAGTTTAGTTTTAGTTAAGAGTTTTAGCCTAGAGTCTTATCTCAGAGTTTTTGTTAGAGTTCTAGTTTAGTTTAGTTTTATTTAAGAGTTTAGTGTTTTTAGATTAGAGTCTTAGTTTAAAGTTTTTTGTTGAATTTCTAGTTTAGCTTATAGTTTTAGCTTAGACTTAGAGTTTTAATTAGAGTTCTAGTTTAGTTTAGTTTTAGTTGATAGTTTAGAGTTTTAGATTAGATTCTTAGCTTAGAGTTTTTTTTAGAGTTCTAGTTTAGTTTAGTTTTAGTTAAGAGTTTAGAGTTTTAGCTTAGAGTCTTAGCTTAGAGTTTTTGTTAAAGTTCTAGTTTAGTTTAGTTATAGTTAAGAGTTTGGTGTTTTACCCTAGAGACCTAGCTTAGAGTTTTAGGCTAGTTTAGTTTTGCTTAAGAGTTTTGAGTTTTAGCTTAGGATCTCAGCTTAGAGTTTTTGCTAGAGTTCTAGTTTAGTTTAGTTTTAGTTAAGAGTTTAGCGTTTTTAGCTTAGAGTCTTAGTTTAGAGTTTTTTTTGAAGTTCTAGTTTAGTTTAGTTTTAGTTTAGAGTTTTAGCTTAGACTTAGAGTTTTAATTAGAGTTATAGTTTAGTTTAGTTAGCTAAGAGTTTAGAGTTTTAGCTTAGAGTCATAGCTTAGAGTTTTTGTTAGAGTTCTAGTTTAGTTTAGTTTTATTTAATAGTTTATAGTTTTAACATAGATTCTTAGCTTAGAGTTTTAGTTAGAGTTGAAGTTTAGTTTAGTTACTTTTAAGAATTTTGACTTTTAGCTTAGAGTCATAGCTTAGAGTTTTACTTTAAGTTATAGTTTGGTTAAGTTTTAGTTAAGAGTTTCGAGTTTTAGCTGAGTCTTAGCTTAGAGTTTTTGCTAGAGTTCTAGTTTAGTGTAGTTTTAGTTAAGAGTTTAGAGTTTTACCTTAGAGTCCTAGCTTAGAGTTTTTGTTGGAGTTCTAGTTTAGTTTAATTTTAGTTAAGAATTTGATATTTTACCTTAGAGTTTCACTTAGAGTTCTAGTTTAGTTTACTTATAGTTAAGAGTTTAGCGTTTTACCTTGGAGTCTTAGCTTAGAGTTTTAGTTAGAGTTCTAGTTTTGTTTAGTTTTAGCTAAGAGTTTAGAATTTTGGCTTAGAGTCTTAGCTCAGAGTTTTTGTTAGAGTTCTAGTTTATTTTAGTTTTAGTTAATAGTTTAGAGTTTTACATTTGAGTTTCAATTAGAGTTCTAGTTTAGTTTAGTTTTAGTTAAGAGTTTAGAGTTTTTAGCTTAGAGTCTTAGCTTAGAGTTTTTGTTGAAGTTCTAGTTTAGGTTAGTTGTAGTTAATAGCTTAGAGTTTTTGTTAGAGTTCTAGTTTAGTTTAATTTTATTTAAGAGTTTAGAGTTTTAGCTTAGAGTTTTTTTGTTAGAGTTCTAGTTTAGTTTAATTTTAGTTAAGAGTTTTATTTTTTTTCTACCTTTGAGTTTCAATTAGAGTTCTATTTTAGTTTTTGTTAAGATTTTGGTTGTTTTACATTGGAGTTTCTGTTAGAGTTATAGTTTAGTTTTAGTTAATAGTTTATGGTTTTAACTTATAGTCCTATCTTAGAGTTTTTTTGTTAGGGTGCTAGTTTAGTTTAATTTTAGTTAAGAGTTTGATTTTTTACCTCTGAGTTTCAGTTAGAGTTCTAGTTTAGTTTTATTTAAGAGTTTGGTGTTTTACCTTAGAGTCTTAGCTTAGAGTTTTTATTTAGAGTTCTAGTTTAGTTTAGTTTTGGTTAAGAATTTAGAATTTCAGCTTAGAGTCTTAGCATAGAGTTTTTTTAGAGTTCTAGTTTATTTTAGTTTTATTTAAGAGTTTAGTTTTTACCATAGAGTCTTAGCTTAGAGTTTTTGTTGAAGTTTTAGTTTATTTTAGTTTTAGTTAGTAGTTTAGAGTTTTAGCTTAGAGTCTTTGCTTAGAGTTTTTTGTTAGAGTTGAAGTTTAGTTTAGTAATAGTTAAGAGTTTTGTGTTTTACCATAGACTCATAGCTTAGAGTTTTTATAAGAGTTCTAGTTTAGTTTAGTTTTAGGTGAGAGTTTAGAGTTTAAGCTTAGAGTCTTAGCTTAAAGTTTTTTTTAGATTTATAGTTTAGTTTAGTTTTAGTAAAGAGTTTAGAGTTTTTAGCTTAGATTCATAGCTTAGAGTTTTTGAAGTTCTAGTTTAGTTTAGTTAAGAGTTTAGAGTTCCACCTTAGAGTCTTAGCTTAGAGTTGTACTAAGAGTTGAAGTTTAGTTTACTTATAGTTAAGGGTTTAGAGTTTTAGCTTGGAGTCTTAGCTTATAGTTTTAGTTAGAGTTCTAGCTTAGTTTAGTTTTAGTTAAGAGTTTAGAGTTTTACCTTAAAGTCTTAGCTTATTGTTCTATTTAGAGTTCTAGTTTAGTTTAGTTTTAGTTCAGAGTTTTGAGTTTCACCTTAAAGTCTTAGATTAGAGTTTTAGTTAGGGTTGAAGTTTCGTTTAGTTTAATTATAGTTAAGAGTTTATAGTTTTAGCTTAGAGTCTTAGCTTAGCATTTTAGTTAGATTTATTGTTTAGTTTAGCTTTACTTAAGATTTTTAGCTTTCGCATAGAATCTTAGCTTAGAGATTTAGTTAGAGTTGAAGTTTAGTCCAAACTAGAATAACTACAAAATTAAACAATATTGCATAGAAATACCAAAAACCATAGGTTAGGTTAGGTCAGGTTAGAAGTTTGGTTTCTCCACGTTTAAGTTAGGTTAGATTAGGTTAACTTATCATGAGCACTCATGATAAGTTAACCTAATCTAACCTAACTTAAACGTGGAGAAACTAAATAAACAATTAACTAAATAAAACAATAAGCTAAGACTTTAAGGTAAAACTCTAAACTCTTAACTAAAACTAAACTAAGCTAGAACACTAACTAAAACTCTAAGCTAAGACTCCAAGCTAAAACTCTAAACCCTTAACTATAAGTAAACTAAACTTCAACTCTTAGTAAAACTCTAAGCTAAGACTCTAAGGTGGAACTCTAAACTCTTAACTAAACTAAACTAGAACTTCAAAAACTCTAAGCTATGAATCTAAGCTAAAAACTCTAAACTCTTGACTAAAACTAAACTAAACTAGAAATCTAACAAAAACTCTAAGCTAAGAGTCTAAACTAAAATTCTAAACTCTCAACTAAAACTAAACTAAACTAGAACTCTAACTAAAACTCTAAGCTATGACTCTACGGTAAAACACCAAACTCTTAACTATTACTAAACTAAACTTCAACTCTAACAAAAAACTCTAAGCAAAGACTCTAAGCTAAAACTCTAAACTACTAACTAAAATAAACTAAACTAAAAATTCAACAAAAACTCTAAGCTAAGACTATGGTAAAAACTAAACTATTAACTAAAACTAAAATAAACTATAACTCTAAAAAAACTCTAAGCTAAGACTCCAATCTTAAATTCTAAATTCTTAACCAAAACTAAACTAAACTAGAAATCTAACTAAAAACTCTAAGCTAAGACTCTAAGTTAAAACACCAAACTCTTAACTAAAACTAAACTATAACTCTAACTGAAACTCAGAGGTAAAAAATCAAACTCTTAACTAAAATTAAACTAAACTAGCATCCTAACAAAAAAACTCTAAGCTAAGACTCTAAGGTAAAACACCAAACTCTTAACTAAAACTAGACTAGAACTCTGAAACTCTAATGTAAAACAACAAAACTCTTAACTAAAACTAAACTAGAACTCTAATTGAAAATCAAAGGTAAAAAAATAAAACTCTTAACTAAAATTAAACTAAACTAGAACTCTAACAAAAAAACTCTAAGCTAAAACTCTAAACTCTTAAATAAAATTAAACTAAACTAGAACTCTAACTAAAAACTCTAAGCTAAGACTCTAAGGTAAAACACCAAACTCTTAACTAAAACTAAACTACAACTCTAACTTAAACTCAAAGGTAAAAAATCAAACTCTTAACTAAAATTAAACTAAACTAGAACCCTAACAAAAAAACTCTAAGCTAAGACTCTAAGGTAAAACACCAAACTCTTAACTAAAACTAGACTAGAACTCTGAAACTCTAAGGTAAAACAACCAAACTCTTAACTAAAACTAAACTAGAACTCTAATTGAAACTCAAAGGTAAAAAAATAAAACTCTTAACTAAAATTAAAATAAACTATAGATTAAAAAAAAAATCTGATATAAGACTATAGTATAAAACTATAAACTATTAAATAAAAATAAACTAAACTATAACTCTAACTGAAACTCAAATTTAAAACTCTAAACTAATAACTAAAACTAAAATAAACTAGGACTCTAAAAAAACTCTAAGCTAAGACTCCAAACTAAAATTCTAAACTCTTAACTAAAACTAAGCAAAAATAGAACTCTAACTAAAACTCTAAGCTAAGACTCCAAGTTAAAACGCTAAACTCTTAACTATAAGTAAACTAAACTAGAACTCTAAGTGAAACTCTAAGGTAAAATATCAAATTCTTAACTAAAATTAAACTAAACTAGAACTCCAACAAAAACTCTAAGCTAGGACTCTAAGGTAAAACTCTAAACTCTTAACTAAAACTAAACTAAACTAGAACTCTATCAAGAACTATAAGATAAGACTCAGCTAAAACTCGAAACTCTTAACTAAAACTTAACAAAACTATAACTTAAAGTAAACTCTAAGCTATGACTCTAAGCTAAAAGTCTAAATTCTTAAAAGTAACTAAACTGAACTTTAACTCTAACTAAAACTCTAAGCTAAGAATCTATGGTAAAACTCTAAACTCTTAACTAAAACTAAACTAAACTAGAACTCTAACAAAAACTCTAAGCTATGACTATAAGCTAAAACTCTAAACTCTTAGCTAACTAAACTAAACTATAACTCTAATTAAAACTCTAAGTCTAAGCTAAAACTCTAAACTAAAACTAAACTAAACTAGAAATTCAACAAAAACTCTAAACTAAGACTCTAAGCTAAAAACACTAAACTCTTAACTAAAACTAAACTAAACTAGAACTCTATCAAAAACTCTAAGCTGAGATCCTAAGCTAAAACTCAAAACTCTTAAGAAAAACTAAACTAGCCTAAAACTCTAAGCTAGGTCTCTAGGGTAAAAAAACCAAACTCTTAACTATAACTAAACTAAACTAGAACTTTAACAAAAACTCTAAGCTAAGACTCTAAGCTAAAACTCTAAACTCTTAACTAAAACTAAACTAAACTAGAACTCTAACAAAAACTCTAAGCTAAGACTCTAAGCTAAAACTCTAAACTCTTAACTAAAACTAAACTAAACTAGAACTCTAATTAAAACTCTAAGTCTAAGCTAAAACTCTAAACTAAACTAGAACTTCAACAAAAACTTTAAACTAACACTCTAAGCTTAAAACTCTAAACTCTTAAATAAAACTAGACTAAACTATAACCCTAATAAAAACTCTGAGATAAGACTAGATTCTAAAACTCTAAACTCTTAAATAAAACTAAACTAGAACTCTAAAAAAAACTCTATGATCAGACTCTAAGCAAAAAATCTAAAATCTTAACTAAAACTAAACTAAAACTCTAAGCTAGGTCTCTAAGGTAAAACACCAAACTCTTAACTATAACTAAACTAAACTAGAACTCTAACAAAAACTCTAAGCTAAGACTCTGAGGTAAAATTCTAAACTCTTAACTGAAACTAAACTAAACTAAAACTCTAAGCTATGACTCTAAGGTAAAACACCAAACTCTTAACTAAAACTAAACTAAACAAGAACTCTAACAAAAACTCTAAGCTAAGACTCTAAGCTAAAAAACTCTAAACTCTTAACTGAAACTAAACTAAACTAAGACTCTAAGCTAAGTCCCTAGGGTAAAACTCCAAAGTCTTAACTATATCTAAACTAAACTAGAACTCTAACAAAAACTCTAAGCTAAAACTCTAAACTCTTAACTATAACTAAACTAAACTTCAACTCTAACAAAAACTCTAAGCTAAGACTCTAAGCTGAAACTCTAAACTCTTAACTAAAACTGAACTAAACTAGAACTTCGACAAAAACTCTAAGCTATGACTCTCATCTAAAAACTCTAAACTCTTTACTAAAACTAAACTAAATTAGAAATATAACAAAAACTCTAAGCTAAGACTCTAAGATAAAACTCTTAACTAAAACTAAACTAAACTATAACTCTGATTAAAACTCTAATTATAAGATAAAACTCTAAACTAAACTAGAACTTCAACAAAAAAACTTTAAACTAAGACTCTAAGCTTAAAACACTAAACTCTTAACTAAAACTAGACTAAACTAGAACTCTAATAAAAACTCTGAGATAAGACTCTAGGCTAAAACTCTAAACTCTTAACTAAAACTAAACTAGAACTCTAACAAAAACTCTCTGCTAAGACTCTAAGCTAAAACTCTAAAATCTTAACTAAAACTAAATTAAACTAAAACTCTAAGCTAAGTCTATATGGTAAAACACAAAACTCTTAGATATAACTAAACTAAATTGGAACTCTAACAAAGAGTCTGAGCTAAGACTCTGAGCTAAAGCTCTAAACTCTTAAGTATTACTAAACTAAAACTCTAACTAAAACTTTAAGTTATGACTCTAAGGTAAAACACCAAACTCTTAACTAAAACTAAACTAAACAAGAACTCTAACAAAAACTCTAAGCTAAGACTCTAAGCTAAAAAACTCTAAACTCTTAACTGAAACTAAAATAAACTAATACTCTAAGCTAAGTCCCTAGGTTAAAACTCCAAAGTCTTAACTAAAACCAAACTTAACTAGAACTCTAACAAAGACTCTAAGATAAAACTCTAAAATCTTAACTATAACTAAACTAAACTACAACAATAAATAAATCTCAAAGATAAGACTCTAGGGTAAAACTCTCAAATCATAACCAAAAATAAACTAAGCTATAACTTCTACAAAAACTCTAAGCTATGACTCTCAGCTAAAAACTAAAAACTCTTAACTAAAACTAAACTAAACTGGAACTATAAAAAAAACTCTAAGCTAAGACTCTAAGCTAAAACTCTAAACTCTTAACTAAAACTAAACTAAACTAAAACTAACAAAAACTCTAAGCTAAGACTCTAAGCTAAAACTCTAAAATCTTAACTAAAACTAAACTAAACTAGAACCCTAATTAAAACTCTAAGTCTAAGCTAAAACTCTAAACTAAGCTAGAACTTCAACAAAAAACTTAAAACTAAGACTCTAAGCTAAAAACACTAAACTCTTAACTAAAACTAAACTAAACTAGAACTCTAACAAAAACCCTGAGATAAGACTCTAGGATAAAACTATAAACTGTTAACTAAAAATAAAATAAACTAGAACTCTAACAAAAAACTCTCTGCTAAGACTCTAAGCTAAAACTCTAAACTCTTAAATAAAATAAAACTAAACTAGAACTATAACAAAAACTCTAAGCTATTAACTAAAACTAAACTAAACTAGAAATTCAACAAAAACTTTAAGCTAAGACTCTAAGCTAAAACACTAAACTATTTAATAAAACTAAACTAAAATAGAACTTCAACAAAAACTCTAAGCTAAGACTCTAAGATAAAAACACTAAACTCTTAACTATTAATAAACTAAACTAGAACTCTAACTGAAACTCAAAGGTAAGACATCAAACTATTAACTAAAATTAAACTAAACTAGAACTCTAACAAAAACTCTAAGACTCTAAGCTAAAACTATAAACTATTAACTAAAAATAAAATAAACTATAACTTCAACAAAAACTCTAAGCTATGACTCTAAGATAAAAACTCTAAACTATTAACTATAACTAAACTAAACTAGAACTCTAATTGAAACTCAAAGGTATAACATCAAACTCTTAACTAAAATTAAACTAAAATTCTAACTGAAACTCAAAGGTAAAAAAATCAAACTCTTAACTAAAATTAGACTAAACTAGAACTCTAACAAAAAACTCTAAGCTAGGACTAAGCTAAAACTCTAAACTCTAAAGTAAAATTAAACTAAACTAGAACTCTAACAAAAACTCTAAGCTAAGACTCTAAGATAAAACTATAAACTATTTACTAAAACTTAACTAAACTAGAACTTCAACAAAAACTCTAAGCTAAGACTATAAGATAAAACTCTAAACTATTAAATAAAACTAAACTAAACTAGAACTCTAACTGAAACTCAAAGGTAAGACATCAAACTCTTAACTAAAATTAAACTAAACTAGAACTCTAACAAAAACTCTAAGCTAAGACTCTAAGCTAAAAATCTAAATTATTAACTAAAAATAAACTAAACTAGAACTTCAACAAAAACTCTAAGCTATGACTCTAAGCTAAAAACTCTAAACTCTTAACTAAAACTAAACTAAACTAGAAATATAACTGAAACTCAAAGGTAAAACATCAAACTCTTAACTAAAATTAAACTAAAACTCTAATATAAGACTCTAAGCTAAAAACTCTAAGCTCTTAACTAATACTAAAATAAACTTCAACTCTAACTTAAACTCTAAGCTAAGACTCTAAGCTAAAACTACAAACTCTTAACTAAAACTAAACCAAACTAAAACTCCAACTGAAATTCAAAGGTAAAACATCAAACTCTTAACTAAAATTAAACTAAACTAGAACTTCAACAAAAACTCTAAGTTAAGACTCTAAGCTAAAACATTCTATACTTTTAACTAAAACTAAAGCACGGGCTGGGTGGTCCTTTGGGAGCCCGGGGAGAGCCGGTGGGGGTCTGGGGGTCCTTGAGCGCCGATTGGTCCTTTGGGAGTCCAGTGGACCTTTGGGGCCGGGGGAAGGCCTTTGGGGGTCCGGGGGCCAGTTGGAAGCCTGGGGACCTTTGGGGACTGAGGGAGGGCCTTTGGAAGCCTGGGGAGGGTGTTTAGGGTTCTGGGCGGCACTTGAGGGCCGATTGGTCCTTTGGGAGCCCGTCGGACCTTTGGGGTTGGGGTAGAGGGATCGGAACCCTTTGGGGGCTCGGGGTGGGCGTTTGGGGGTCTGCGGGGGCCCTTGAGCACTGATTGGTGTTTTGGGAGCCCGGGGGACCTTTGGGGACTGAAAGAGGGCCTTTGGAAGCCTGGGGAGGGCCTTTGGGTGGCCCGGGGATGGCCTTTGGGGGTCTGAGGGGGTCCTTGAGCACCGATTGGTGTTTTGGGAGCCCGGTGGCCCTTTGAGACCTGGGGGGTGCCTTTGGGGGCCGGGGGAGGGCGTTTGGGGCCCAGGGTGGGCATTGGGGGCACAGGTAGGGCAGTTGAGGGCCTGGGGGACATTTGGGGACCGGTGGAGGGCCTTTGGGATCCCGTTGGTCCTTTCGGGAGCTCGATGGGCCTTTGTGGGGCCCGGGGATTGCCTTTGGAGGTCTGGGTGGGCCGTTGGGGGCTCCGGTGACCCTTTGAGAGCTTGAGGGGCCTTTGAGGACCGGGGGCTTCCTTCGGGGCACAGGGAGGGCAGTTGAGGGTCCGGGGGACATTTGGGGACCGGTGGAGGGCCTTTGGGATCCCCGTTGGTCCTTCGGGAGCTCGATGGGCCTTGGGGGGGCCGGGGGAGGGCGTTGGGGGGGCGGGGTGGGCCTTTGGGGGCTCCGGGGGCCCTTTGAGAGCTTGGGGGGCCTTTGAGGACCGGGGGCTTCCTTCGGGGTGGGGGTGGGGTATGAGAAGTTTTGGGGTTGGGGTAGAGGACCTCACAACACTGTTAAAATACAACTTGTGTATTATAACGACCACACTCAAAACCTCTTCCAAAATCTCTTCAAAAATCACCTTATAAAATGTCTCTAGCTGTTTCGCCGAAATAGTTCCATAAAATAGCTAAAACGGTTTCGCCAAAATTATCCCTAAACGGAATTTCGGCATGTTCCTTTTGTTTGGTATCTCTGCGCTAATGCATTTTAAATTATTTGGAAACCTTTTCGCGCGCTAAGATCAAAACGTCTGTTCGGAAACGATTCTCTTGTTAGAAACAACAAATTAATTTCCCTTTCATGAATAAATTCTCTTTAGAACAACAAATTAATTCCCCTTTCGTGTCAATCAATCAATCATGACATCATGTGTGATCAAAACTTTGTCTCGGAGACAATTCTGGTCGAACTCCAAAGACATTAATTAACTTGACGTCATCTGTCAGACACTCCCTGGAAACAATTTGATTAATGACTGCCAACTCTAGACTGACCAGAAAAGAAAGTTGGCTCGGAAACGACAACAATATTGATCCCATTAACCACGTGTTCTCTCTAATTACTCTGTTCAAAACAATAACAACATTGACATTCGCTGAGGGCGTGCCAAAAACACACCTGAAGAAAGAGGTCATTGACCCCATTACGCAATCATTCTCACTAATGACTCTATGCCCATATAAGGAGTCCCGTCCGGAGTAGCACCCCCATCTCTACTAATGTAATCACTATTGATCAGTGTGTTCAATGTAAACAACATTCTTCGGGATTACCACAAGCTGAGAGTAGTTGCCGCAGAAAATATTAATCGTTAGGTCAGGTTAACATTGTTTATAGAAATTTTTCTGGGAAAGGGCTTCTAAAAGAAGTTTTCCAGAGGGGGGAAGTAAAGCATGGAAAAGGTTTTGTGGCAGGGAATTTTCTAATTTTTCTGAAAGATTGCAAAATTCTTTATTTAATGTGTATTTGTGGTGAAGAAATAGAAGACAGATGTGTTTCCTCTCCCCTGCCAGCACTTGTGGCTGAGACAACCAAGTCAGTCGCGGCCAGCATTCCGTTTTCGCGTCATCTGTGCTTACAAAGAATTGCAATTATCGCTTTGGCATTATGATATTCAGTCTCCGCCGAGTTATTTTTAGAAATCACATATTCCTGTCACCCCCTTTCGCTCACCCGCTTCTTCGTCGGATCGTTTTGGAGTATATAGAATCCCCTCGGTCATCTGTGAAAAAGATAAATTTTTAATAAGATACTAAATCCCATCTATAGCATACAGGCTTAAATTAAATACTAAATTTAAAAATCTTAATAGCCGATCATAGTCAGCGCAATAGTGCTGCCTAAGTAAAAAACGATGTTGGCAAAATGTATTATTTAAAAAAAAAATTTTTAGGGGGGGGGGAGGGTCATAGTCTTAGATCAGGGCACTTCGAAAACGGCTCATTCGATTAAAAATTGGAGTAGCTTGTGCCCTTTTTAATAGTCGAAAGTGATGGGAACGCAACTAATACCCTTTCCACATCCACCATATCCCCATACACATCCAATAAAAATTTTGAGATAGCCATTTTGTTTAGCGTAGTTGATTTCCAAATAGAAATTAGGTTTTTGAGGAGGACACTCCCTCACAGCCTTCAGGGCAAGGGTTGTAAGTTATTCCCTAGGGGTATATAAGGTTTTTTATAGAAAGTATTGTCGTAGAAACTTCAAAAAAGGCTCTTTAGGTTGGAAATTCAAAGGGCTAGTGCCTTTTTTAATAGTTGAAAGTAATTGGAGGGTAACTAAACCCCCTCTCACGCCTATCTTTTCCCCAAACACATCCAATCTAAATTTTGAGATAGCCATTTTGTTCAACGTAGTTAAAAGTTCTGAAAATTAGGTTTTTGAGGATGACCCCCCCCCAAAGCCCTCAGGGCAAGGGGTGTAAGTTATGCCCTGGGGGCATATAAGGTTTTCTTATAGAAAATGTTGTCGTAGAAACTTCAAAAGGGGCTCATTTGATAGTCGAAATTGATTTGAAGGCAACTTCCACGCCCACCATTTATTCCAACACATCAATCAAAATTTTGAGATAGCCATTTTATTCAAAGTAGTTAAATGGTCCGGAAATTATATCTTTGAGGATGACACTCCCCCTCAAAGCCCTCTGGGTAAGTGTTGTAAGTTATGCCCTGGGGACATATAAGGTTTCTTATTGAAAGTTTTGTCGTAGAAACTTGAAAAAAGGTTCATTCGATTGGAAATTCAAAGGTTGCTAGTGCCCTTATTAATAGTCGAAAGTGACATAAGGGCAACTATCCCCCCTCTCAAGGCCACCTTTTCCCCAAACACATTCAATCAAAATGTTTAGATAGCCATTTTGTTCAACGTATTTAAAAGTTTTAGAAATTAGGTTTTTGTTGATAATAACCCCCCCCCCCCAGCGCCCTCGGGGCAAGGATTGTAAGTCATGCCCTGGGGGCATATAAGGTTCTTATAGATAGTGATGTTGTAGAAACTTAAAACAGGGCTCATTCAATTGGAAACTAAAAGGGCTTGTGCCCTTTTCACCAGTCGAAAGTGATTGGAGGATAACTAACACCCTTCTCACACCCACCATTTCCCCAAACACATCCAATCAAAATTTTGAGATTTTTTATCAAAATTTTGATAAAAAATCTTGAAATTATGTTTTTGAGGATGACACTCCCTTCACAGCCCTCAGAGGAGAGGTTTAAGTTATGCCCTTGGGGCATATAAGGTTTTTTTTATTATAGAAAGCGTTGTCATAGAAACTTCAAAGAGGAATTATTCGATTGGAAATTGAAACGGCTACTGCCCTTTTTGATAGTTGAAAGTGATTGGAGAGCAACTAACGTCCCTCTCACGCCCACCGTTTCCCCATACACATCCAATGAAATTTTCGAGATAGCCATTTTGTTTAGCGTAGTTGAAAGTTCTGGAAGTTAGGTCTTGGAGGATGACGACCCCCTCACAGCCATCAGGGCATGGGTTGTAGTTTATGCCCTTGGGACATATAAGGTGTTTATAGAAAGGGTTGTCGTAGAAACTCAAAAAGGGCTCATTCGTTTGGAAATTGAAAGGCCTAGAGCCCTTTTTAATAGTCGAAAGTTATTGGAAGGCTTGACCTTTTTATAGTAAACATCGATGTGGGTACAATGTATTATTATTATTTTTTTTCTTTTGTTTCGTTTAGAACAGGGCACTTCGTATCGAAGGAGTTGTCTTAGGAATTTCGAAAAGAGCTCATTCGATTGGAAATAGAAGGGGTAAGTGATTATATAGTCTTACGTGATTGGAGGGCAACTAGTCCCTCTCCCACGCCCACCCACCCATTTGCCTATTATGTTTAAAAACTAAATGTCGCCTTAAGATTAAATCAAAATATACTGTGTTAATGCTAATTCCCAATAAGGCATCTCAGCAAGTATCCCAAGAACGACTGAGGGCATGCTCAAACTTTCGGGGCTACTTCTGCTCTTAAAATTTAAGCAAATTAAAATAGCGTAAGTGTATCCAAGCTATCAAAGAAAGTAAACAGATTTTTTGGGGAATGGTATCAAGTTTTCTATTTCAGGTCAACTAGAGGAGGTATGAAACTATATTAAGCAATACCATTTGTGTCTAAATTTTTAAAAGGGTGTATGTTGTTAAAAAATTGCTGAAAATTTTTCTCCAGCATACAAATAGCAGGCAAAACTATAAAGTCTTAAGAAAAACAAAAAGATTTAAAGAATTAGGCTCTTTTCCCTGAAAAGACTATGTCAATATAAAACGAACAGAAATTTTTAAAAAAAAACCTTTTCCACAAAATAAGCTTTTCAAAGAAAAGTAAAGAATCCCATCAAACCGAAAATGAGTAAAAGTAAAATAAAAAATCTACTCAAGCGTGAAACTACCACAAATCAGCATCGATAAATAAATGAAACCCAAAACAAACAGAATTACAATAAATAACCGAGTCAAACTCAAAACTAGCAGAAATTAACATGAGCAGGGCTCAAAACCCCTATGCCATCCCAAGGCCAGAACATAATTTGCACTGTACTGAAAAAAATACAAATGAATCTGCATTGTCTGTTTAATATACATATACTGATATTTAGTAATCAAAATGTTAATATTATTTGAATTATTGAAGTTATAAAAGTAAAAAAAAAAATATTTTTTTAAGAAAAGTGTCTGTGCCTGTCTTTTTGGGTTTCAATCTCTGCCTCTATATGTTTTTATGTGTTTTGGTCCCTCTATCTCTCTCTCTCTCTCTCTTTCCCCCTCTCTGTCTCTCTCTCTTTCTCTCTCACTCTCTGTCCGTGCCTATGTGTCTAAGTGTCTGTTTGTCTGTCTCAGTGTCTACCTTTGTACCTCTGACTCTATATGTTTGTATGTGTTTCTGTCTGTCTGACTCTCTTGGTTTGTATGTGTTTTCTCTCTCTCTCTCTCTTTCTCTCTCTCTCCGTGCCTGTCTGACTTTGTAAATTTGTGTGCGTGGTTTTTTGTCTCTCTCATTTTGCCTGTGTGTCCAATTGTCTGTTTCCCTGTCTCTGTGTCTGGCTTTGTGTGCTTGTACCTCTGACACTGTATGTTTGTTTTTGTTTCTCTCTCTCTCTCTCTCTCTCTCTCTCTCTCTCTCTCTCTCTTTCTCTCTCTCTCACACTCTTTCTCTCTCTCTCCGTGCCTGTCTGACTTTGAGTCTTTGTGTATGTGTGTTTTTTTGTCTCTTTCATCGTGCCTGTGTGTCTAAGTGTCTGTTTGCCTGTCTCTGTGTCTGTCTTTGAGTGTTTGTATCTCTGAATCTGTATGTCTGTATGTGTTTTCATCTCTCTCTCTCTCTCTCTCTCTCTCTCTCTCTCTCTCTCTCTCTCTCTCTCTCTCTCTCTCTCTCTCTCTCTCTCTCACCGTGCCTGTGTACCTGACTGTGCGTTTGCCTGTCTCTCTGTCTGTCTTTGCATGCCTGACTCTGTGTATTTGCGTTTTTTTTCTCTTTCTCTCTCTCTCTCGCAGTTCCTGTGTGTCTGACTGTGTGTTTGCCTGTGTCTGTAGTTTTGAGTTTGTCGGTGTGACTCTGTATGTTTGTGTGTGAATTTGTCTCTCTTCTACCGTTACTGTGTCTCTGACTGTGCGTTTTTCTGTATTCGTGTCTGTCTTTGTGAGGTTTTGTGTTTGACTCTGTGTTTTGTGTGTGTTTTTGTATCTCTCTCTCACAGTTCCTGTGTGTCTGACTGTGGGTTTGTCTGTGTCTTTCTTTTTGTGTTTGTGTGTCTGACTGTGTGTTTGTGTGTGAATTCGTCTCTCTCTTACCGTTACTGTTTGTCTGACTGTTTGTTTGTCTGTCTCTGTGTCTGTCTTTGTGATTTTTTGTGTCTGACTCTGTGAGATTGTGTTTGTACTCTCTGCTCTCTCTCTCTCTCTCTCTCACCGTGCCTCTGTGTCTGACTGTGTGTTTGTCTATTTCTCTGTCTGTCTTTGTGTCTTTGATTCTGGGTGTTTGTGATTGTGTGTTTGTGTGTGTGTGTTTTGTGCGTGTTTGTGTGCGCGTGTGTGCTTGTTCCCACTTTGGTACTACTATTTTGGGGAAAAAAGTCAAACAACCCGGGTTGAAACAAAGGTATGAAGAAAAATACAGAGTAATTCCGCTTTAGTATTGTTTTTTTTTGGCAAAAAATCGAACAACTCTGGTTGAAACAAAGGAATGAGAAAAGAAACAAAACAATTCCACTTTCGTTTCGGTATTTTTGGGAAGAAGACATACCACCCTGGTCGGGACACAAGAACGAAAAAGAATAAAAGAAATTCTGCTTTTGTATTGCAATTTGTGGAAAAAGTCTTACAACTCTAGTTGAAACATAATAACTAGAAAGGAAACAAAGCAGTTCCGCTTTGGTATTGTTATTTTTGGAAAAAAAGTCAAACAACCCCGGTTGAAACAAGACAGAGAGAGAGAGAAAAAGCTAAACCTTTCGGCTTTAGTATTGCTGAGTTCCGGAAAAAGTTGAAAACCCTTGTTGGAACATAAGAATGAGAAAAGAAAGAAACGTTACCCCAATTTGTAGTTTCTTTTCTTAGAAAAAAAAACAGTAGCCACGGTTGAAACAAAGGAATGAGAAAAGAAACAAAGCAATTCCGCTTTCGTAATGTTATTTTATGGAAAAAAGTCAAACACCTCTGGTTGAAATAAAGGAATGAGAAAAGAAACAAAACAATTCCACTTTGGTATGGGTATTTTGAGGAAAGAGACGAACAACTCTGGTTAGAACATAAGAACAAGAATAGAATCAAAGTTATTCTGCTTTTGTATTGCTATTTTTGGAAAAAATTGAAAAACCAAGGTGGAAACATAAGAAGGAGAATAGAAACAAAGCAGTTCCGCTTTGGAATTAGTATCTTTGGAAAAAGTCAGACAACCCTGGTTTAACGGAAGAATGAGAAACAAAACAAAGCAATTTATCTTCAGAATTGCTATTTTTGTGGAAAAGTCAAACAACCCTGGTTGGAACATGAGAATGTAAAAAAAGCAATTCCGGTTTGGTAATATCATTTTTGGAAAAAATAATGAAACAACCCTGGATGAAGCAAAGGAATAAGATAAGAAATATAGCAGTTCCGCTTTGGCATTGCTGTTTTTGGGAAAAAGTAAAAAAAAAGGTTAAAACATAAGAAATGAGAAAAGAAACAAAGCAATTCCGCTTTTTATTTTTATCGTGAAAATATCTGAACATGGTTTAATTATGACGAGGGGTGCCAGATGTCTGCCACAGGCCAGTCATAGTGTGCCCCGGTGGCGTGAATACGCATGATGTATCACGTTGGAGGTGGCTTGTGAAAATACAAATCAATGGATTTAAAGCATATTTTTAACAAGAAAATCTCCTTAAAAATGCCTTAGTAATGACGAGGGGTATCTGAGGGTGCCATGTGCCAATTGAATTGTAGCACAGGTCTGGAACTGCCATGGGGAAAAACGGAGGGTTGGCTTGCGACAACACGAACTAATGGATTTAAAGCACATTTTTATCATGAAAATATGTGAGAATGGCTTTGGAATGATAAGGGGTACCAGATTGGTTCCAGAGCCCATAATTGCCATGGGAGGAATCATGGAGGGTTGGTCTGCGAAAACACGACTCAAAAGGATTTAAACCATGATTTTTAAAATGAAAATATCAGAAAAATACTTTAGGAATAAGTTGTAAGCATTGTCATTAAAATAAAAAAAGATCTGCCAGGATATTCAAACGTGTTAAAATGCTTTAGGAATGATGGGGGTGCCAGTGGGTTCCACATCCCAGGCATAGTGTGCCACAAGTCGGGAATTGCCAGAAAATAATACCAATTAAAAATGAATAAAATATGGAATTAAGTCTCATGTGTTGTTTTTCCTTAAATTTACCTCTAATAACTCACCCCTTCCTCTCAATGGATCCAGATTTGTTGATAAAAAATTGTGGTCTTCATGCAGTATCATATTTTTGATGTTGTGGGTATACTTATGGAGATATTTTCAGAATTTATGTAAACATTCCTCGATTGAACGAATTTATATTTGAAAATAAACCTTTCCTACCAGTATAATATTGATTTCAGCGCCTTAAGAATAAAGCGTTTTAATAATGTTTGTAATTTTTTTTAAATAAAACTTGTATGTACAATAAAAAGAAAAAATTAACAAAATATTAAATTAATTCACATGTCTTGTGTCCCCTTTAATTTACTTCTAATAACTCATTCCTCCCCCTCGACGGATCTAGATCTATCGATGAAAACTTGTGGTTTTCATGCAGTATTATATTTTTGATGTTATGGGTATAGTTACGGAAAATTTCTCAGCATTGGTGTAGACAATCCTCGATTGAACTAGTTTAGAGTTGAAAAGATCCCTTTCTTGCCTTTTTAGTATAGATTTCAGGGCCTTATGAATAAGGCGTTTTAATAATGCTTGTAAATTTGTTTACTAATAAAACTTAAATGTACAACAAAAAGTCTTAATTTCTTAGATTTCTTGTTCCAGGATGAATCTTCCATACATACTCCTTTGCACAATGAAATATCTAAAACCAACTTACTTAACACCTAGCTTAAACTTTCTAGTTCACGTCAGACAATTAATGACAATATAACAGCAAGGTTGCCTAATAGATCAATAGTCAATAACATTGTTGGATTCTAGAGTGCTCTCGCGGGCAACGGATATAAAACCCGCAAGCCATAGCTCTATCGATCTAGAAACCTCTGCAGAGAATTCTCCTTGAGGAAAAGAGGTTATTTCATAGGATTTATTTTCCGGAACATAACGTTAGGAAAGATTTTCTGGTCCAGATGGCTAAGACACTGTTTCATTGGGAAAATCTCTGGTCTTCAATTTGATTTCTACAGCGGAAAAAAATCTTTGATTACGGATTATAAGGGTACCTGAGGGTAAATTTAGAAGAAAATGTCTTGAAGAAAAAACATCTCGAAAGAGAAATCTTGAAGAAAATGAAATCTCAAAGAAATAAAAAAGTATCTTGAGTTAAAAAAATCTTAAAGAAAAACAAATCTTGAAGAGAAAAAACTCATTGAAAGAAAAAAAACGCATGGAAGAAAAAAAAGTTTTGCAAAAAATCTGGATGAAAAAATATCTTCCAAAGTATTACGTAGCATCCACTTGAGCCCCCTCCTCAGTTAAAACTGGGGATCCCCACTTAACTACCGGGCCGTAAGCTGTAACAAGTCGCGCAAGATTACGTCATCCTCAACGTAGGCAAACAATCTCCTATTACGTAACATACAGGTATACTGTAGTAATACGTAATAAAAAGGTATACATAATAACATATTGAAGAAAAAAATTTCATAAGTGAACAAGCAATTCATATTACGTAATATACAGGTGTACTAAAGTATTGTGCAAGACCCAGGTGCATGTAATAGCGTCTTGAGGGATTGGTAACTCCAATAGTATACGCCCTATCTATCCGTTTAAAACCATTGACGCCTAACTACTTCGGGTATTTCTGCCTTTATTTCGAAATTTACTTAAATTTTCTGATGGTTTACCTTTAAGCATTATAATTTTCCACATGCCTAAAATGTCCAAAGAGGAACAACAACAATTAAAAAGTAACTGTGAAAGACAGAATAGTGGTAAAAAGAGACATCAAAGAGATATAATAAACATTTTCATATAGTGGGAAGAAAATATGAGAAGATTCGAGTTCATCAAAAATATGGAATAACGTTTAAAAAGGAAAAACGAATGGAGACTGAATGGAGCAGAATGTTAAGTGGTCCGATACAAAAATAAGTCAAAAACATGGAAAGATTTGATGACATTTTATGAATGCATGTGTATTCTACAATTACTACCTATTGTGGAAAATATGGGTGACCGTTGTCAGAATTTTATTTACCTATACCTTGATAATGCATCTCGAAAAGTATCATAGTACTTTTACAAGAAAGCTGTTCGCTTTATATGGATTGAACATCTTCAAAAATGTCTGCAAATGTTGCCCTTTATGTATTATGCGTGTTGCCGAAAACTCTAGCATTTTCAGTTAACAATATTCTTCGAAGAAGTTTGCTTTGTTAGAATATTCTTTATGACTTTTAAATTTGATCTGCTCTGTGTTACTTTATTTTCAATAGAATGCATCAAAATTTGGAAAAAGAAAAATATATCTTCTTCATATGCATGTACACCAAAAGAGAATATTGTAAGCCTCCTGAGGGTAGCAGCATCTAAAGCATGTTTTGACGTTGGATCTAAGTCAATGGTTTATTATTTTGTCAATGGTAAATGTTCTTTTTCAATTGTGATTTTAAGCTGAAAATGTAAAGAAATATATAGGGTTCGAAAGAAAATTTTGGCTTTGAGGTTAGCAGCTGGTTTCGTATTAAATCAAGAGTTCGGCAGGGTTTGTTCTATCCACGTTATATAAACCCGGTCTATATGCAACGTGAAGAACAAGTTTTATATACGTTTTTTATTAACAGGCTATCCAAACATGATGCCAACAAGAAAAAAGATTTATATAGGCTAAACAGGGTCTTTGACATTAAAACCTGATTGGTAAAGAAGGAATACGAATAATAATGGTTGAAATTAAGGATGAAGGTATTTGTCTGTTAAACGGAACGCACCCAATAATTGAAATTAGATTAACCCTAATGAAATAAACGAAAAGATGATGATATTATAACATTTTAGAAAAAAAGTTTATGGAAACTATGACAAAGAATTGTGGAAAGCAAGCCGCACAGAACGCATTATATTAAATACCTAACTTAACCCAACAGAATCCCTAACCACCTCTATAGATCAAATCTTTAATAAAAATATAAATACATCTTAGTTTTCTCACTCAAACAAGAAAATCATAACCAATCCGTGAGAGGCAAAAGGGTTACTGTCAGATCTTACACATCGTAATTCTTGTGTGTGTTTCGTTTCAAACATTTCGTGGTAACGAACTGTAAGTAAGGAGCGACCCGGCGCAATGGTAACCGAAACTCTAAAAAATCGGAATTTTGGTACCAATAGATACATCAAAAGAATCAGATTTTAATTCTGATTTCAAATATATAAGTTTCATCAAGTTTAATCTTACCCATCAAAAGTTACGTGCCTGAGAAAATTTGGCTGATTTTTGAAAAAAGAGGGAAAGACCCCCCAAAAGTTATAGAACCTTAATGAAATTCACACCACCATATTCAGCGTATCAGATAACTCTACTGCAAAGGTTTCAGGTTCCTATCTACAAAAATGTGGACTTTTGCATTTTTTGCCAGAAGAAAGATCACGGGTGCGTGTTTATTTGTTGTTTTTTTTCCCCAGGGGTAATCGTATCGACCTAGTGGTCCTAGAATATCGTAAGAGGGCTCATTGGAACGGAAATTAAAAGTTCTAGTGCCCTTTTTAAGTGACCAAAAAAAAATTGGAGGGCAACTAGGCCCCCTCCCACGCTCATTTTTTTCTCAAAGTCACCCAATTAAAATTTTGAGATAGCCGTTGTGTTTAGCATAATCGAAAATCTAATAAATATATCTTTTACGATGACTTAATCACCCATAGTTCCCAGGGGAAGGGCTGCAAGATATGAACTTTGCCCATTGCTTACATATTGTATTGGTTGTTTGACATTTTGACATTGGGAAGTATAGACATTTTCAGGAAGAATTTTTTTCTGGTGGGGGGGGAGGGGGGCTGGAGGATGGGGTTACTCGTGAGAATCTTTCCGTGGAGGATGTTTCTTTGGGGTAAGGGACATTTCTATGAAGGGGGCGCCGGATTTCCAAGCATTATTTATAAAACGATCAGAAATTAAATTAAAAAAACAAGTACGTTCAACTGAAAGTAAGAAGCAACATTAGAACTTAAAATGAACAGAAATTATTACGTATATGAGGGGGCTCTCCCCCAAGTCAATACTTCGCTCTTTACGCTACAGTTTTTTTTTAGTGCTTTCAAAAGAGCTATCTATTCTAATTAAACGGCCTTTGTGATTCAGGGGTTTGTGAATTAAATTTTTTTTTACTTTTAACGTAAAGAGCGTGGTATTGACTAAGGGGAGAACCCCATCATATACGTAATAACATATACGTAATAAAAAAAAAACAATAAAAAAAAACAAGCGATACGGCTCAATAGTAAGCGAAACTTTTAAAAACGGAACTTTGATGTCAATAAATGTATAAAAAGAATGGTCTTATAATGCTGATTCTAAATATATGAATTTTATTAAGTTTAGTATTACTCATCAAAGGCTACGAGCCTCACAAAACTCACCTGATTTTTTAAAGAGGGGGGAAACATCCCCTAAAAGTGAAAATTTTTTAATGAAAATCACACCGTCAGACTCAGCGTATCAGAAAACCCTATAACATAGGTATCAAGATCATATCTGCAAAAATCTGCAACTTCGTATTTTTTGCCAGAAGAAAAATATACGAATATAGAAGTTCGGTACGTAAGTTAATTTGTAAATAACGTCAGAATCAAATTTAGAAACATCCATTTAGCAAAAGAAAAGTAAAATTTCTATGCAAATTTTGTTTGCTCATTCAATGACGGTGAGCCAAAATAAAAGCTGTATTAACTAAAAAACGATCAGAAATTAAATAATAAAACAAGTTTTTTAAACTGGAATTAAGGAGCGACATTAAAACTTAAAAAGAACAGAAATTATTCCATATATGAAAGGGGCTATTCCCTCCTCAACGCCTCGCTCTTTACGCTAAAGTTTGACTCTGTCTCACAACTTTATTTTTTAAAACAATAAAAAAATTTAGCGTAAAGAGCAAGGCGTTGAGGAGGGGACAGCCCCTTTCATATACGGAATAATTTCTGTTCGTTTTAAGTTTTAATGTCGCTCCTTACTTTCAGTTTTAAAAACTTGTTTTTTTTTATTTAATAACAGACAAGAACCAGGATGAAGATGACATTAAGGTTAAATGGTTAAAAAAGTTTAAGTAATAACATAAACTGGCTTGGCGAATTGATAGTGTCAGACATTTTAACCCAATAATATAATTATATCGTCTTTAAACTACAGGTTGAAGCCGTAGACTTGTCTGTAAAACAAATGTCTCACAGGGAGCATAAGTCTTAAGAACAAAAGAAAAGTGCATTTTGTTTGTAGTTTGATCGTCAAATCAAACTTTATATCGTGGAAACTTACATGAATGTTCATTCAAAAAGAAATATTTAATACTCAACAAGTAAAATAATAAGTTACTGGCTCAGCTTCAAATTTTTTAATTTTTGATAGCAGGTTTAAAATTTAGTTGAATTCATTTTATCTCATTATGCTTTCTGCGAAAAGTTTGTTTCCATTCATTACGGCAAAAGTTATAAAACAAACTGTAGATAAACCCCATGTTTATTTCTGTAATTTAAATATCGTTTTAAATAAGCGAAATTATAAATTCCAGGGACCATCCGCCATTAGATTTTTTAGCAAAAAACTTTTCAGCACTGCTATTAAAATTCTTTCAACCTGGCAGTACACAAATTGAGTTTTCAGCTTCTTACTTTCAAAAATAATTTATAATTTGGCTCACTGATAAGCTTAAAGTTCAATTTAGAAGCAGAAAAAGAAGATTCATTCTGTTATGTTTTTAAACCTATCATAAATAATTTTATTTTTAATTCTTTTTTTTATTTAGTGTAATTTTTTTATCTACTATTTATCCTTTTGGTAACGCATTGGACTGATCTCTATTTGGCAGTATTGGGCCTGGGGCTTGATCCTAGCCACCACAAGCTTGGGGGACAGGCATGCTATATGTCCATGCAAAACAAGACGCAGCAACTGCAACGGAATTATAAAACAGATCTTCTTCATAGTCATGCCCATCACAAAAGATTCAAACTATTTTTCTAAGCCATTTTTCTTTTTAAATTAGGGTATAAAGTTGAAAATATAAGAAATATATTGGGCTGGAAAAATAATTTTGCTTCTATACCTCAAGAGATCTGAAGATGTTTAAAGTCTCCTTCTTTTACTGATATAATACTGTGCCTTTCCTATACTGGTATGTATCCCTCTTAAATAGTCGAAAGGAATTGGCAGGGAACCAACCCCCACCTCATACCCACCATTTCCTTAAACACTTCCAATTAAAATTTTTTAGATAGGCATTTTTTTGTGTAGTTGAAAGGTCCGGAAATTATGTCTTTGAGGATTAACCCCCCCCCCCCCATTTGTCAGGGCAAGGGTTTAAAGTTATGCCCCAGAGCATATTAGGTCTTTATGGAAAGGGTGGTCGCATATACGTTAGAGGGGGTTCATTGGATTGGGAATCAGAAGTTTTAGTGCCCCTTTTTAAGAGTCAAAGTGATCGGAGGGCATCTAACCCCCCCCCATGTTTTATGCTTCCCAAATGCTTCCGATACAAAATTAGATATAGCCATTTGCTCAAAAATAGTCCAACGATCATATAACAAGACCTTTGGGGTTGAAACAAACCCCAGAGTCAGCGGGGTATGGGTTGTAAGTTTTGCCCCCGTGGCATGTATGGTTGTTATGGAAGGGGTGGTCGTGTGAAAATTAGAGGAGGCTCATTTGATTTGAAATTTATATTTCTAATTTCTTTTTGAGAATCAAAAGTGATAAAGTAAAATGGCCCCCCTCCCTGACGTCCTCTTTTTTCCAAACACATTTGATCGAAATTGTGAAATAGCCATTTTGTTACCAATAGACCAAAGAGCATATAACAATATCTTCAAGGTGGACACGACCCCCTAAAGTCCAGGGGCAATCAGCCCCCCCCCTAAGCCTAACATTCCCAAAAACACATCAGATAGAAATTTTAAGAGATCTATTTTGTTCAAAATTGTTTAAAGGTATAGTAATTATGTCTTTGTGGGGCGTCAACCTCCAAACAGTCCTTAGGGTATGCAATGTAAGGTAGGGCAATGTTACTGAGAAAGGTGTACAAATCAAGAATGACTATTTTAATTTGGAACTTTCAGGAAATGATGTGGGAGACGATCAACAAGGCAATATTTGCATGCTACGAACACGAATAAAACTACCACCACTACTATTAACACACTACTCAATTTAAAATATTGAGGAGAAATTTAAACTAAATCAAAAGACGCTCTTTGCATACACATTGAAAAAAGAGCTTATCTCAAGAATTGATTTGGGTATTAAGTTGGAAACTTCCAGAGAATGCTTAAAAGGGAACATCATGTGACCAAAAGGCAATATCACCTTACATCTAATACTACTATCACTACTACATTTTCTACTACCACTACTACTACTACTGGTATTCCTTCAGTTGCTATTTCTAGTGCAACTGTTTTTACGGCTAATAGAATCGAGAGTAAAATATCAAGAATTATACGAATATACTGGTTTTTAAAAGGACATATTAGCAATGTCACAGCAAGGACTAGTTACATTAAGTTGAAACTTCCAGGACTTGATGAGAGGGTTGTTCTACTGACCAAAAGTCAATAAGTTAATACAACTACTACTAGTACTACTGCTATTGCTATTAATAGTAATATCAATACTACTACTGTGACTACTATTACAACTATGCCCAAGGATACAAAGGTGAAATATTCAAGGAATTTTGTAAGAGGGAAAGTGTACTGAATCACAGCACGCCGTCTGCATGCAGTTTCTTAAAAGTGCGTAACAGCAATATCATAGGATCAGTTTGGTCTAAGAAGTTGAAACTAACAGGGCTTGTTTTTGGGGATGTTTAACTAACCACAAAAAAAATATTTGCAGCTTAATGCTAGTACTTCTACTGATATTACTACTACTGCTACTATTATTACTACTTCTACTTCTACTGCTGCCACTAAGGCTACGGCTACTACTATTAATTCTACTACTCCTCCTACTACTACTACTGCTAATATAACTAAGGGTGTAAAGGTGAAAAATTTGGGATATATTGAAACTGTATTGAAATAATTCGAAACACACTATGCCCACACAGGTTGTCAAGAGGACATATCAGAAATGCTTAAGAAATGGTTGATGGCATTAAGGTGAAACTTTCAGTGTGTGTTGAAGGGCATGTTGAAGAAACCAAAGCGTCTATACGAATACTTCTACTCTTGCTACTATACAACTATTGCTACTACGGAAGATAAGGGTATTAAGGCGAAGCTTTCAAGACATATTTTGGTGGACGTTGAACTAAATCAAAACAAACAATCAGCATGTGGACTTTCAAAAAGGTCACAAAGCAGTATCTCAAGAACTGATAATATTATTAAGTTAGACCTTTAAGTTGGCGCGAATTTTAAACTAGCCAGAAGGTACTACGTGTATACTTTTAATACTACCACTACGGTTACTCTAGCATATGATGCTAAGGGTATTAAGGTGAAGCTTTCAGGGAACATTGCATGCAAACTGTATGCACGCAAGTTTTTTTTTCAAAATGGCATATAAGCAATATCAATGGCAGCCCCGCTCTATAAAGCTAGAAATATCATTGAAACTCTGAAGGGTCCAATTTGATTCAAAACTAAAAGTTCTAGTAACCTTTTTAAGAATTAAATGAGACTGGAGGGATAGGTAGCCCTTCTCCAAAGCCCAATCATTTTCCAAACACATCCAGTAAAAATGTTGTGACAGCCAATTGGTTCAGCATAGTAGAACGATCCGGCAATTATGAGTCAAGGGATATTGGGCATGTCAACCCCACATAATTATGCAATTGGTCTATTGCGCTTTAAAACTAAATCAAAAGGCATTGTGTGTATGGTTGTAAATAAGATATCTCGGCAATAAATCGAGAAAGACTGGGTATTAAGTCGAAATTTTCGGGGCTACTACTACGACTATTGCTGTTTTTACAATTTAAATAAATAAAAAGGGTGTAAGTGTATCCACGTTATCAAAGAGCATATATATAATCTTTTGGGAATGATAATATGTCCCGTCAGCTTGAGGAGGTATAAAATTAAAAAATACTAATTGTTTCAGGATAAAAATTTTTTTGAAAAAGTTCAAACAATCTGAAAATGTATAAAATGTTTTTTATTTCTATGAAAAAAGCTATGTCAATAAAAAATGAACCAAAATTCTAGTAAAAAGTCTAGTAAACTTCAATGGGTAAAACTACCATAAAACAATATAAATAAATAAATGGAACTCGAAACGAACAGAAATTACAATAAACAGCTAAGTCACACTCAAAATGAGAAAACATTAATATGAGTAGGGCTGATAACCTCCATGGCTTCTCAAGACCAGAATTTACACTTTACTGACGACAAAATACATTTTAAATATTTTTATACTTTTTAATTTAATAAATAAATAAACATTAAAATTTTAAGAATAAATATCAGTATATGTGAATTAAATAGACAATCCACGGTCATTTGTTTTTTTTCTGTAAAGTGCAAATTATTTTCTAGTCCTGAGGAGGCATGTTGTTTATGGCCCTACTCATGTTAAGTTTGCTCGTTTTGAGCTTGACTCGGCTATTTATTGTATTTTCCGTTCATTTCGAGTTTTATTTTCTTGCTGAATCAGATTTATGGTACTTTTACCCTTGGAAGTTTACTTGATTTTATTTCTGCTTATTATGGCTTATTGGAACTCTTTACTTTTCTTTGCAATTTTTTTTTTGGGAAAAAATTAACTGTCTGTAAAAGCACTAAGGTACTTTTTGGCGATGCATTGTTAAGATAAACCAGTATAGAAAACTTAAATTTTGACAACCATCACCCAGAATTTCTATAATATGCAGTATTTACGGTTAAACTTATAAGAATCGATATACATTTCTAAGATTTCTTCAAATCTTTTCATTTAAATTTTTTTTTTTTTTTGTATTGGAGCCTCTAACAATGCTGATTATTCTTCATTCATTTTTCCTTTTTAAACTTTATTCTTTATTTTGGCTGCACCTATCTTCTTCTAAACTTGGATCTTCACATGCTTTCTTTCCACTGTATGGGAATATTTACTATATTTCTTTGGTGTCCCTCTTTACCACAATTCTCTCTTTCACAGTTAATTTTTATTTGGTTTTGTTCCTTTTTGAACATTTTAGGCAGATGAAAATTTAAATAGTTAAAGCATCGGTAAATTTGAGTAAATACAGAAATAAAGGCAGAAACCCTAAAAAGGGATCCTAATGAAGATTACATTATCAAATTCAGCATTTATGAGGACTCTATGGTGGAATTTAACATCCCATGTCTGCAAAAATATGTATTATTATTCCCGGGAAGTGTGGTGGATCGACTGTTTCGATGGATCGCTGGATCGATTCAGGACAGATCGATGGTCATAAAATATCAAAGAAATATAAATTTCTAGTCTTTTTTAATTAGTTTGAAAGAACATGTTTTGCCCCAAAAGTATAGCATATGTCTGCCATTAGGGGCCGAAAATTGCAAAATTGCTGAGAATAGGGTCAAAGTGCCGCCAAGCAAAAGTTCTCAGATAGCCAATCTATTTAGAATTTTTGAAAAACTATTCGTGTTTATTAAGTCTACAGAGTCCACACCTAAGGGTTGTGGGCTATTTGTCCCTAAACATATATGTGGTTCACGTAGAATAAACAGCTATATAAACATTTCCTACAGTATTAGTAAAGGTTTCATAGTATTGCATAGTCTCATAACCTCTATTGAGTGGGAAGTTAGTGAATCTTATTGTGTGGGAAAAGGTGGCGTCAACAGCAGAAAAAAGTAGATATTAGGGCAAATTTTTCATAATATGTATTAGCATCAACCTGCTATCAACATGTCGGTCTGTCATAATCTCTCTTCATATCAATCTGTAGAGGGAGCGATATCCTCTCACCTCTCTTGATTGGCAAGTATATATTTCCACTGGGCTTGTAGATGATTAAATTAAAAAAAAAAAATCAACTGAAAATAAGGAGCAACATCAAAAATGTCAAAACAGACAGAAACTATTATGTATTTGAGGGGGTACGCCCCCTCCTCACTACCTTGCTCTTTACGCTATTTTTTTTATAACATTTAAAAAAGCTTATTATTCTAATTAAACGGCCCTTGTGTTTCAGGAGTTGTTCTTAAAGAATTAGGAGAAAAAGTCAAACTTGGGCGTACAGAACGAGGTATTGATGAGGGGGGCCTCAAACACGTAATAATTTCTGTTCGTTTTAAGTTTTAATGCTACTCCTTACTCTCAGTTGAAAAAAGCTGTTGATTTTTTTAAATTTAATTTCTGATCGTTTTTAAATAATGCCGGGAAATCCAGCTCTCCCTCCATGCGAAATTCCTTCCCCTCACATAAATCCCGGTACTTTTCAAGATACCACTAATCACTCGATAAGTGAAGTTTCTTTAATGCTAATGAAATAAAACGAAATAGGAGGAAAATATAATAATTCAGAAACAAATTTGGGTTATGTTTTTGCACATTAGGGGGAGGTTGGGGTAATGCATGGCATATATTAAATACGTAGCTTAACCTAACACAACCTAGGTACCTTTTATTCCTCCTAAACCCAAAAATAACTAAAGTTTGTATATAGTTCCCGGAGAGAGAAACCCTTTGTTTTACAGTGTCTCACCGGGTAATGTTATCTGATCTTCAATAGAATTCTCGCGTGACTGCTGGTATCTTGAAAAGTACCAAAATCCCTCAAAGGAAAGTTAATACCGCATAAATTATCCCTCCCCCTCCCTCCGAAAGGAAAATTCCACCCAGGCAATTCTATTTTAGCTGAAAATTACCGCCGAAAAATTTCTTGCGGATGATTCTGGGGGAAAAACTTCTCTTAGCGCACTTTGATTTGAAAATATTGTTTTTAAAATTATGCCGGAAATTCCTTCGTCCGTGGAAAAGTTTTCCCACAAATACCTCACCCCCTAGTAAAAAAGTTGCTCCCGAAAAAAATTCTCTCTTGGGAATTTATCCCTAGGAAAACTTCCTCATAGCGAGTTTCTCCTGTGAAAAATCCCTCCCTACGGAAAGATATTCTCGCGAAATGCCAGTATTTTATGATTAATGACCCTCTTGGACCTCCTCCTCTATATTGCGGTAATATCGGATTTTCCATGCTTTGGACTCGGCGATATACCTAGGTGTCCCATATTCTTTTGTAAAAAGACTATCACCTCTTCTAATAACATGCCATTGGGAAATTAAGATAGGAAAGACGTTCGGTTCCCTCGTTCATCTGCGGGGCAATATGAGAAGAGATATATTAGCTAGACTACCTCTTTTCAGTCGACGGTTCTACCTCTGATTAGTTTTCCTGCGGTAATTTTGAGAGCTTTTCCATCTTCTACTTCATCTCAAACTAAAGGTGCGTATTTTAGATATCATAAATTTCTACTAGGTTTTCCACTAACTGCTCGTAATACTTCTTTAAAAAATATGTATGGAATAAAGGACCCACTTGATGGAATAAAGAGTAAGTGTGAGCTTTTAGTTCAAAAGGCTCAAAATGAACTTGAATGTAAAAATTTATACCCGTTTTTTGAAAAAATCTAATATGTTAACCGATTGACTTACATGGTTGTATTTTTCTGTAGTTCTGGTCATGTTAATTGCATGCTGTGTCTTTATATTTTATTAACTGTAAAAATAAGTTTTTTCAACAGAAAGTAAAGAGCAACATTAACACTTAAAACAAACAAAAATTAATACGCATATGAGGGGGTTCGACCCCTAGTCAATACCTCGTTCTTTACGCTAAAATCCGAATTTTGTTCGAATCACAAATCCCTGAATCACAAAGGCCGTTTAATTAGAATAAATATCTCTTTTGAAAGAACTAAAAAAACATTAGCGTAAAGAGCGAGGTAATGACTAGGGGCCAAACCCCTTCTATACGTAATAATTTCTGTTTGATTTAAGTTTTTTTGTTGCTCCTTACTTTCTGTTAAAAAAACTTATTTTTTTATTTAATATCTGATCTTTTTTCAATAATACTGGAAAATCCGGCCCCCCTTCATAGAAATTTCCTTTCTCCCAATGAAAAATCTTCCAAGGAAAGATCCTTCCACGTAATCCCCTCCCCCCACCAGAAAAAATCCCTTCTGAAAACTTCTGTATACTTCCCAATAACCAATACTATAGTAGAATGCTTATATTGAATTTGCTTCGCCCAATAGCAATTCCCATGTTATTTGCTTGGCCTATGTTCCTTCCATGCTATTCTATGTCCCTCCCATTGTTATTCTATGGGACCTCTACACGTGATTAAACACGTTATGGAACTACGTGCTATTAGCTTACGCCCCATTGGTACCATTCCAAACGAGTGGGAATTCCCCGCCTGTTCCTAAACATTGCAAAAAAGATGGCAGTATGAACGGGGATTCCCCCACACAAATTTGTTTCAACTCTAAGTTTTTCAACCAGACTGGTTTTTTGAAAGCATAGTGTGTACATGTGTGTAGGCTTTGTTATTAAAAACTTGGACACTACAATCAGAATTGTTTGATTGACATTTAAAAAGGGGTACTGAGATTTGCGAATTGGAGTGTAGAATTCGCGAATTTGATCCTATTAAGGATTTACTGAAATAAAAATTTTTAACTAGAAATGGCTGAAAAGTGTTTTGGGGGAGATGAGGTGATTGTGTACTGTATAATACACAACCGATGTTTGGACAGTACAATCAGAATTGTTTGATTGACATTTAAAAAGGGGTAATGAGATTTGCGATTTGGAGTGCAGGATTCACGAATTTGATCCTATAAAGGATTTACTTGAAATAAAAATATTTATCTAGAAATGGCTGAAAAGTGTTTTGGGGGGAGATGGAGTGATTGTGTACTGTATAATACACATGTGATGTTTGGACAGTGTTGTCAATTTAAAATAGTTTAACGTTCCCTCCTTCCCCCATTTCTGAGGGCAGGGGAGGGGGGGGTCAATTTTGGAGGGAAAACCAAAAATACTTAGAATCGAAAAAAATGGGATCTGCCTCAAGGGGAAGGCTCAGAGGCCCTTCGTTCCCCCATTTCTGAGGGCAGGGGAAGGGGTGGTCAATTTTGGAGGTAAAAAAAAAAATGATAAGAATCAACAATAAATATTGATCTGAATCACGGGCCAGTATAATAGGCCCTTCGTTCCCCATTTCTGTGGGCAGGGGATGGGGGGGGTGTCAATTTTGGAGGGAAAATCAAAAATACTAAGAATCGAAAATAAAGGGGATCTGCCTCAAGGGCAAGGCTCAGAGGCCCATCCTTCCTCCATTTCTGATAGCAGGGGGGAGTCAATTTTGGAGGGAAAATAAAAAACGATCAGAATATAAAATAAATGAGATAGGCCACAAGGGCAAGGATCTGTGGCCCTTCGGTCCCCCAATTCTGAGAGCAGGGGCGGGGGGGGTAAAATTTGGCGCGAAAAACAAAAATACTCAAAATCGAAAATAAATGGGATCTGCCTCAAGGGCAAGGCTCAGAGGCCCCTCCTTCCTCCACATCTGAGGGCAGGGGAGGGGCGGGTCAATTTTGGAGGGAAAATCAAAAATACTCAGAATCGAAAATAAATGGCATGTGCCTCAAGGGGAAGGCTCAGAGGCCCTTCGTTCCCCCATTTCTGAGGGCAGGGGAGGGGGAGTCAATTTTGGAGGGAAAATCAAAAATACTCAGAATCGAAAATAAAGCGTGATCTGCCTCAAGGCAGATCACGCTTTATTTTCGTGCGCGCACGTAACCTCGTCTAAATTAACCTTAAAAAATGAAATAAAGCTATGCCGACTTTGCATATTTTATTCAACATATCCGACAATTGATGCAGAAAAAGCATAGAGTTTGTTACTTAGTTACTTATTTTTTTTTCCATAATTTGTTGAATTAAATTTCTGTATTGTGCATCCAAATGGGGAATTCAAGAAAGAGTTTGTTTCTTACTTGCGATTTTTTCATAATTTCTTGAATAAAGTATCTGTATTGTGTATCCAAGGTTTAAGTTTCGATGTTGCTCCTTACTTTCAGTTGAAGAAACGATATTCCAATTCTTGCATTTCACAAAAGAAATTCAAAATGAACTTTGAAAAATCAAGAGAATGTAACTGTGACAAGGTAAAGCACAACAAAACGCTACTGAAATATTCCAACTCTTGCATTTCAATGAAAGAAATTCAAAATGAACTATGAAAATCAACAGAATGTAACTGTGACAAGGTAAAGCACAACAAAACACTACTGAAATATTCCAACTCTTGCATTTCACGATAGAAATTCAAAATGAACTTCGAAAAATCAAGAGAAGGTAACTGTGACAAGGTAAAGCACAACAAGTCACTACTGAAATATTCCAACTCTTGCATTTCACGACAGAAATTCAAAATGATCTTTGAAAAATCATGAGAATGTAGCTGTGACAAGGCAAACCACGACAAGACACTACTGAAATATTCCAATTCTTGCATTTCACGAAAGAAATTCAAAATGTACTTTGAAAAATTAAGAGAATGTAACTGTGACAAGGTAAAGCACAACAAAACACTACTGAAATATTCCAACTCTTGCATTTCAATGAAAGAAATTCAAAATGAACTATGAACATCAACATAATGTAACTGTGACAAGGTAAAGCACAACAAAACACTACTGAAATATTCCAATTCTTGCATTTAACGAAAGAAATTCAAAATGAACTTCGAAAAATCAAGAGAATGTAACTGTGACAAGGTAAAGCACAACAAGTCACTACTGAAATATTCCAACTCTTGCATTTTAACGAAAGAAATCCAAAATTAACTTTGAAAAATCATGAGAATGTAGCTTTGACAAGGTAAACCACGACAAGACACTACTGAAATATTCCAATTCTTGCATTTCACGAAAGAAATTCAAAATGAACTTTGAAAAATTAAGAGAATATAACTGTGACAAGGTAAAGCACAACAAAACACTACTGAAATATTCCAACTCTTGCATTTCAATGAAAGAAATTCAAAATGAACTATAAAAATTAACAGAATGTAACTGTGACAAGGTAAAGCACAACAAAACACTACTGAAATATTCCAACTCTTGCATTTCACGACAGAAATTCAAAATGAACTTCGAAAAATCAAGAGAATGTAACTGTGACAAGGTAAAGCACAACAAGTCACTACTGAAATATTCCAACTCTTGCATTTCACGACAGAAATTCAAGATGAACTTTGAAAAATCATGAGAATGTAGCTGTGACAAGGTAAACCACGACAAGACACTACTGAAATATTCCAATTCTTGCATGTCACGAAAGAAATTCAAAATGGACTTTGAAAAATTAAGAGAATGTAACTGTGACAAGGTAAAGCACAACAAAACACTACTGAAATATTCCAACTTTTGCATTTCAATGAAAGAAATTCAAAATGAACTATGAAAATCAACAGAATGTAACTGTGTCAAGGTAAAGCACAACAAAACACTACTGAAATATTCCAACTCTTGCATTTCAATGAAAGAAATTCAAAATGAACTATGAAAATCAACAGAATGTAACTGTGACTAGGTAAAGCACAACAAAACACTACTGAAATATTCCAACTCTTGCATTTCAATGAAAGAAATTCAAAATGAACTATGAAAATCAACAGAATGTAACTGTGACAAGGTAAACCACAACAAAACACTCCTGAAATATTCCAACTCTTGCATTTCAACGAATAGAAATTCAAAATGATCTTTGAAAAATTAAGAGAATGTAACTGTGACAAGGTAAACCATGACAAAACACTATTGAAATATTCCAACTCTTGCATTTCATCAAAAGAAAACCAAAATGAACTTTGAAAAATCAAGAGAATATAACTGTGACAAGGTAAACCACAACAAAACACTACTGAAGTATTCCAACTCTTGCATTTCACTGAAAGAAAACCAAAATGAACTTTGAAAAATCAAGAGAACGTAACTGTGACAAGGTAAACCACATCAAAACACTACTGAAATATTCCAACTCTTGCATTTCAACGAAAGAAAATCGAAATGAACTTTGAAAAATCAAGAAAATGTAACTTTGACAAGGTAAACCACAACAAATCACTACTGAAATATTTCAAGTCTTGCATTTCAACGAAAGATATTCAAAATGAACTTTGAAAAATCAAGAGAATGTAACTGTGACAAGGTAAACCACCACAAAACACTAGTGAAATAATCCAACTCTTGCATTTCAATTAAAGAAATACAAAACTAACTTTGAAAAATCAAGAGAATGTAACTGTGACAAGGTAAACCACAACATAACACTACTGAAATATTCCAACTCTTGCATTTTAACGAAAGAAATTCAAAATGAACTTTGAAAAATCAAGAGAATGTAATTGTGACAAGGTAAACCATGACAAAACACTACTGAAATATTCCAACTCTGGAATTTCAATTAAATAAATTAAAAATGAACTATGAAAATCAACAGAATGTAACTGTGACAAGGTAAAGCACAACAAAACACTACTGAAATGTTCCAACTCTTGCATTTTACGACAGAAATTCAAAATGAACTTCGAAAAATCAAGAGAATGTAACTGTGACAAGTTAAAGCACAACAAGTCACTACTGAAATATTCCAACTCTTGCATTTTACGACAGAAATTAAAATGAACTTCGAAAAATCAAGAAAATGTAGCTGTGACATGGTAAACCACGACAAGACACTACTGAAATATTCTAATTCTTGCATTTCACGAAAGAAATTCAAAATGAACTTTGAAAAATTAAGAGAATGTAACTGTGACAAGGTAAAGCACAACAAAACACTACTGAAATATTCCAACTCTTGCATTTCAGTGAAAAAAATTCAAAATGAACTATGAAAATCAACAGAATGTAACTGTGACAAGGTAAAGCACAACAAAACACTACTGAAATATTCCAACTCTTGCATTTCACGACAGAAATTCAAAATGAACTTTGAAAAATCAAGAGATTGTAACTCTGACAAGGTAAACCACGACAAAACACTACTTAAATATTCCAACTCTTTCATTTCACGAAAGAAATTCAAAATTAACTTTGAAAAATAAGGAGAATGTAATTGTGACAATGTAAAGCACAACAAAACACTACTGAAATATTCCAACTCTTGCATTTCAATGAAAGAAATTTAAAATGAACTATGAAAATCAACAGAATGTAACTGTGACAAGGTAAAGCACAACAAAACACTACTGAAATATTCCAACTCTTGCATTTCACAATAGAAATTCAAAATGAACTTTGAAAAATCAAAAGAATGTAACTGTGACAAGGTAAAGCACAACAAGTCACTACTGAAATATTCTAACTCTTGCATTTCAACGAAAGAAATCCGAAATGAACTTTGAAAAATCATGAGAATGTAGCTGTGACAAGGTAAACCACGACAAGACACTACTGAAATATTCCAATTCTTGCATTTCACGAAAGGACTTAAAAATGAACTTTGAAAAATTAAGAGAATGTAACTGTGACAAGATAAAGCACATCAAAACACTACTGAAATATTCCAACTCTTGCATTTCAATGAAAGAAATTCAAAATGAACTATGAAAATCAACAGAATGTAACTGTGACAAGGTAAAGCGCAACAAAACACTATTAAAATATTCCAACTCTTGCATTTCACGACAGAAATTCAAAATGAATTTCGAAAAATCAAGAGAATGTAACTGTGACAAGGTAAAGCACAACAAGTCACTACTGAAATATTCAACTTTTGCATTTCAACGACAGAAATCCAAAATGAACTTTGAAAAATCAGGAGAATGTAGCTGTGACAAGGTAAACCACGACAAGACACTATTGAAATATTCCAATTCTTGCATTTCGCGAAAGAAATTCAAAATGAACTTTGAAAAATTAAGAGAATGTAACTGTGACAAGTTAAAGCACAACAAAACACTACAGAAATATTCCAACTCTTACATTTAAATTAAATAAATTAAAAATGAACTATTAAAATCAAAAGAATGTAACTGTGACAAGGTAAAGCACAACAAAACACTACTGAAATGTTCCAACTCTTGCATTTTACGAGAGATATTCAAAATGAACTTTGAAAAATCAAGAGAATGTAACTGTGACAAGTTAAAGCACAACAAGTCACTACTGAAATATTCCAACTCTTGCATTTTACGACAGAAATTAAAATGAACTTCGAAAAATCAAGAAAATGTAGCTGTGACATGGTAAACCACGACAAGACACTACTGAAATATTCTAATTCTTGCATTTCACGAAAGAAATTCAAAATGAACTTTGAAAAATTAAGAGAATGTAACTGTGACAAGGTAAAGCACAACAAAACACTACTGAAATATTCCAACTCTTGCATTTCACTGAAAAAAATTCAAAATGAACTATGAAAATCAACAGAATGTAACTGTGATAAGGTAAAGCACAACAAAACACTACTGAAATATTCCAACTCTTGCATTTCACGACAGAAATTCAAAATGAACTTTGAAAAATCAAGAGATTGTAACTCTGACAAGGTAAACCACGACAAGACACTACTGAAATATTCCAATTCTTGCATTTCACGAAAGAAATTCAAAATGAACTTTGAAAAATTAAGAGAATGTAACTGTGACAAGGTAAAGCACAACAAAACACTACTGAAATATTCCAACTCTTGCATTTCAATGAAAGAAATTCAAAATGAACTATGAAAATCAACAGAGTGTAACTGTGAAAAGGTAAAGCACAACAAAACACTACTGAAATATTCCAACTCTTGCATTTTACGACAGAAATTCATAATGAACTTCGAAAAATCAAGAGAATGTAACTGTGACAAGGTAAAGCACAACAAGTCACTACTGAAATATTCCAACTCTTGCTTTTAACGACAGAAATTCAAAATGAACTTTCAAAAATCATGAGAATGTAACTGTGACAAGGTAAACCACGACATGACACTACTGAAATATTCCAACTCTTGCATTTCAACGAAAGAAATACAAAATGAACTTTGAAAAATCATGAGAATGTAGCTGTGACAAGGTAAACCACGACAAGACACTACTGAAACATTCTAATTCTTGGATTTCGCGAAAGAAATTCAAAATGAACTTTGAAAAATTAAGAGAATGTAACTGTGACAAGGTAAAGCACAACAAAACACTACTGAAATATTCCAACTCCTGCATTTCAATGAAAGAAATTCAAAATGAACTATGAAAAACAACAGAATGTAACTGTGACAAGGTAAAGCACAACAAAACTCTACTGAAATATTCCAACTCTTGCATTTCATAACAGGAATTCAAAATGAACTTCGAAAAATCAAGAGAATGTAACTTTGACAAGGTAAAGCACAACAAGTCACTACTGAAATATTCCAACTCTTGCATTTCAACGAAAGAAATCCAAAATGAACTTTGAAAAATCATGAGAATGTAGCTGTGACAAGGTAAACCACGACAAGACACTACTGAAATATTCTAATTCTTGCATTTCGCGAAAGAAATTCAAAATGAACTTTGAAAAATTAAGAGAATGTAACTGTGGCAATGTAAAGCACAACAAAACACTACTGAAATATTCCAACTCCTGCATTTCAATGAAAGAAATTCAAAATGAACTATGAAAATCAATAGAATGTAACTGTGACAAGGTAAAGCACAACAAAACACTACTGAAATATTCCAACTCTTGCATTTCATGACAGAAATTCAAAATGAACTTCTAAAAATCAAGAGAATGTAACTTTGACAATGTAAAGCACATCAACTCACTACTGAAATATTCCAACTCTTTCATTTAAACGAAAGAAATCCAAAATGAACTTTGAAAAATCATGAGAATGTAGCTGTGACAAGGTAAACCACGACAAGACACTACTGAAATATTCTAATTCTTGCATTTCGCGAAATAAATTCAAAATGAACTTTGAAAAATTAAGAGAATGTAACTGTGACAAGGTAAAGCACAACAAAACACTTCTGAAATATTCCAACACCTGCATTTCAATGAAAGAAATTCAAAATGAACTATGAAAATCAACAGAATGTAACTGTGACAAGGTAATGCACAACAAAACACTACTGTAATATTTCAACTCTTGCATTTTACGACAGAAAATCAAAATGAACTCTGAAAAATCAACAGAATGTAACTGTGACAAGGTAAAGCACAACAAAACACTACTGAAATATTCCAACTCTTGCATTTCACGACATAAATTCAAAATGAACTTAGAAAAATCAAGAGAATGTAACTGTGACAAGGTAAAGCACAACAAGTCACTACTGAAATATTCCAACTCTTGCATTTCAACGAAAGAAATCCAAAATGAACTTTGAAAAATCATCAGAATGTAGCTGTGACAAGGTAAACCACGACAAGACACTACTGAAATATTCCAATTCTTGCATTTCACGAAAGAAATTCAAAATGAACTTTGAAAAATCAAGAGAATGTAGCTGTGACAAGGTAAACTACGACAAGACACTACTGAAATATTCCAACTCTTGCATTTCACGCAAGAAATTCAAAATGAACTTTGAAAAATTAAGATAATGTAACTGCGACAAGGTAAAGCACAACAAAACACTACTGAAATATTCCAACTCTTGCATTTCAAGGAAAGAAATCCAAAATGAACTTTGAAAAATCAAGAAAATGTAACTGTGACAAGGTAAAGCACAACAAAACACTACTGAAATATTCCAACTCTTGCATTTCAAGGAAAGAAATCCAAAATGAACTTTGAAAAATCAAGAGAATGTAACTGTGACAAGGTAAACCTCGACAAAACACTACTCCAAAATTGACTCCCCCTCCCCTGCCCTCAGAAATGGAGGAAGGAGGGGCCTCTGAGCCTTGCCCTTGAGGCAGATCACGCTTTATTTTCGATTCTGAGCATTTTTTATTTTCCCTCCAAAATTGCCGCCCCCTCCCCTGCCCACAGAACTGGGCGATCGAAGGGCCTCTGAGCCTTCCCCTTGAGCCAGATCCCATTTATTTTTGACTCTGAGTATGTTTGGTTTTCCATCCAAAATTGACCCCCCTGCCCTCAGAAATGGGAGAACGAAGGGCCTCTGAGCCTTCCCCTTGAGGCAGATCCCATTTATTTTCGATTCTAAGTATTTTGGGTTTTCCCTCCAAAATTGACCCCCCCTCCCCTGTCCTCAGAAATGGGGGAAGGAGGGAACGTTAAACTATTTTAAATTGACAACACTGTCCAAACATCACATGTGTATTATACAGTAAAAAATCACTCCATCTCCCCCCAAAACACTTTTCAGCCATTTCTAGCTAAATATTTTTATTTCAACTAAATCCTTAATAGGAGCAAATTCATGAATCCTACACTCCAATTTGCAAATCTCATTACCCCTTTTTAAATGTCAATCAAACAATTCTGATTGTACTGTCCAAACATCTGTTGTGTATTATACAGTACATAATCACCTCATCTCCCCCAAAACACTTTTCAGCCATTTCTAGATAAAATTTTTTATTTCAAGTAAATCCTTAATGGGATCAAATTCATAAATCCTACACTCCAATTCGCAAATCTCATTACCCCTTTTTAAATGTCAATCAAACAATTCTGATTGTAGTGTCCAAGTTTTTAATAACAAAGCCTACACACATGTACACACTGTGCTTTCAAAAAACCAGTCTGGTTGAAAAACTTGGAGTTGAAACAAATTTTTGTGGGGGATTCCCCGTTCATACTGCCATCTTTTTTGCAATGTTTAGGAACAGGAGGGGAATTCCCGCTCGTTTGGAATGGTACCAATGGGACATAAGCATATAGCACGTAGTTCCATAACGTGTTTAATCACGTGTAGAGGTCCCATAGAATAACAATGGGAGGAACATAGAATAGCATGGAAGGAACATAGGCCAAGCAAATAACATGGGAATTGCTATTGGGCCAAGCAAATTCAATATAAGCAGTCTACTCACTATATGTAAACAATGGGCAAAGTTCATAACTTGCAATCCTTTCCCCGGGAACTTGGGGGGATTAAGTCACGCTCAAAGACATATGTATTAGATTTTCAACTATAATAAACAAAATGGCTATCTAAAGATTTTGATTGGGTGACTTCGGGAAAAAATTAGCGTGGGAGGGGGTCAAGTTTCGCTCCAATTTTTTTGATCACTTAAAAAGGGCACTAGAAGTTTTAATTTTCTTTCGAATGGACCCTATCACGATAATCTAGGAATAATGAATCAATACGATCACCCCTGGGGAAAAAAAACAACAAACAAATAAACACACATCCGTTATCTTTCTTCTGGCAAAAAATACAAAATTCCTCATTTTTGCAGATAGGAGCTTGAAACATCCACAGTAGGGTTTTCTGTTACGCTGAATCTGATGGTTTGATTTCCACTAAGATTCTATCACTTTTAGGGGGGTCCCTCTTTTTTTTAAAAATAAGGCAAATATTTTCAGGCTCTTAACTTTTGATAGGACAATACTAAACTTGATAATACTTCTATATTTGAAATCAACAAAAAATCCGATTCTTTTGATGTATCTACTGGTAACAAAATTCTTTTTTAGAGTTTCGGTTACTATTGAGCCGGGTAACTCCTTACTTACAGTTCGTTACCACGAATTGTTGAATTTTTATTGAATGTACTCCTCATTGTGTATCCCGTGGGAAAATAAAATTATTATTATTATTATTATACTCTAGACAGGTCCAACCCGGTAAAAAATTTCTCCCCGGACAATTACTCTTAATATTTTCATATGTACCATTGAGTCGGAAAAGAGATAGTAAGACTAATAAAAGGAAATTTGTATTGGAATTTCGGCAAATTCCTCCAGTATAAAATTTCCCCTGGAAAGTTCAATCCCCAGAAACTTCTCTGCTCCATGAAAAATTCTCCTCACGGAAAATTTCCCCAGCCAAAAATCCCCCCCCCCCTTCTGTGAAAAAGTCATGTATAGGAAATATCAAATACTATACTTAAACAATTTATTGGGCATTTCAACTATGGTGAACAAAATGGCTATCTCAAAATTTTAATTGCAAGACTTTGAGGGAAAATGAGTGGTCGGAGAGGGGATAGTAGCCTTCCAATCTTTATGATCACTAACAAAAGGCATAAGAACCTGGAATTTTCATTTGAATAAGCCGTTTTTTGATATTCTAGGACTATTGATTCGATGCAATCACCCCTGGGAAAAAAACCCAACAAAAGCAAACAAATAAACACGGATCTGTGATCTTTCTTCTAGCAAAAAAAAACAAAACAAATTCACATTTTGCAAATAGGAGCTTGAAACTTCGGCAAAAAGGTTCTCTGATACGCTGAATCTGATGATGTGATTTTCATTAAGATCCCTTGAATTTTAGGCGGCATTTCCCCACCTTTTTTGAATTTTTGAATTTTTTTGAATTTCGACAATTTTTCTCAGGCTCGTAGTATTTAGTGGATAACACTAAACTTAATAAATCATATATATTTGGACTCAGGATAACAAGTAAATTTTTTAAATATATTTATTTATATCAAAATTCAGTTTTGTGGAGTTTTGGTTACTTTTGAGCTGCGTCGCTCCTTACTTATGGTTCGTTACCATGAACTGTTTGAAATATGAGGGGATGAAAGTTCTGCTCTTATTGCAGAAAAATGCTTTTTAACGGTAATTTGTATTTTTTTTTTTTACGCTGAAAATATCAATAACTCCAAATATAACATTGAAAACGAATAAAATTTAGAAATTTAGAAACTTAGAAACGGGTTTTAGAAACGGAAATTTAGAAACAGGTTATAAAATTAAATTTTGAAAACGGTTTTTTTTCAGAAAAAGTTGATATCAGCGCTAAAATTAAAGCAAATGGAAATTATTGAGTTTTTTCTTATCCTGAGGCTTTAAAAAACCCTTACACAAAAGAGGTATGATGAAACATTAGCAATTGCTGAATAATCAAACTGTAACTAACTGTAACTATGGTGGTAACAAACTGTAACTAAGGAGCGGAATAGTAACTGAGACTCTATGAAAACAGAATGTTTGTACAAATAGAAGTGTCAAAAGGATTGATTTATCATGCTGAATAATGCTGATTCAAAACATATAAGTTTTATTAAGTTTAATGTTCCCAATCAAAGGCTACGAGCCTTAGAAAATTTGTCTAATTTTCGAAAAAAAGGGGAAACATTCCCTTAATATTAAAAGAATCTTAATGAAAATCACAGCGTCAGATTCAGCATATCAGAGAATCTCACTATAGATATTTCAAGCTCCTATTGGAACAAATGTAGAACTTTTTTATTTCTTGCCAGAAAAGGTCACAGATACATATTTGTTTTTTTTTACATATTTGCTTATTTGTTTTTTTTCCCAGAGGTGATAAATCGACCAATTGGTCTTTTGATATCAGGAGAGTGTTCAATATAAACGAAATTAAAAGTTGCATTGCCTTTTTTAAGTGACCAAAAAGACTGGAGGGCAACTTAGCCCCCTCCCCACCTTTCCGATCACCTTTCCTTCTCCGATCACCTTTCTGGACGGAAATCCTCCGATGAAAATTTTTGAATTTTCCTTAGGGAGGAGATTTTCAAGGAGGTGAACTTTTCAGGGGAAATTTTACACTGAAGGAACTCTCCAGAATTCCTATACAAAATTGTTTTTACATATCTTACTTTCTCTTTGCCGACTCAATTTTAAGCGTGAAGATGTCAAGGGTAACTACCCGAGGGAAATTTTTACCAGAATTGAATTGTCTAGAGGATATTTCCATGAGGAGGGAGATTTTTGCATGGAGGCTGAGCAAGGATTCTGGCATTATTTTAAAAACAATCAGAAATTAAATAAGAAAACATGTTTTTCAACTTAAATTAAGGAGCAACATTAAAAGTTAAAACCAATAGAAATGATTAGGTATATAGGGGGGTTTTCTCCTCCTTAAATCCTCTCTCTTTACGCTAAAGTTTCAATTTTGTAACAGTTCTTTAAGAACGGTTCCCTAAACACAAATGTCGTTAAATTAGAACAATAAGAAGCTTTTTTAAAGTAATAAAAAACTTTATCATAAAGAGACAGGTGTTGAGGAGGTGGCAACCTCCCTCATATACGTTATAACTTCTGTTCATTCTAAGTTTCAATGTTGCTCCTTACTTTAAGTTGAAAAAACTTATTTTTTATATAACTAAAAAGTATATCTTCTTTAGCTGCATTTAGTCCTTTTACTTCTTTAGTTCTCTAGTTGGATACAATTCTTAGTTAAAACGCAGTGAAAGGTAATCGTTATATAATTTACGAATTGGGTATGCTTGTTGATTTCCAAAATGTTACATAAAAGTATCTAGCCAAGTAAATAACCTAAATTTAATTTCGTGCTAGACTGCATATTTGGCAGCCCTATCCTCGTAAAAAATTTCTGCAAAATGATCACATTCATTCTAAAAGATACATTTAAACATATGCATCAAAACAACTCGCAGAATAATGTTTAAACCGACAAAGAAGTTTAGGAGAGGAAATTCTAAAAACCATAATGCTTGCAACAAAATATACCATAAAGCACACGATTTTCAAAACAAAGTAAAGATCAAAATTAAATATCAACACGAACTAAAAGCATTTTGCAGAGGAGGAGAATTCCAGGCCTAACTCCTCACTCTTTAGGTAAACTTTTGATTAGTGCTTACCTGAAAACATTTTAGAGTGCAAAAACAGAGTCATTGGTGATTGCATTGTATATAAATAACATACAAGTAAGATCAAGTCTTATTGAATTTTTGACACTACATCCTCGGCACATACTAACAACTCCTCCCATTTATTCTGTCATTAGCGGGTCAGAGTAAATTTGTTAGTCACTGAATAATGGTGCTCTCATTTGATCTGCCATCAGCGGTCCAATTACCCTGGAACACATATTTTGGCAGAAACTTTCTCAAAATGCTTTTGAAACCAACTCGAGACTTTGCAACCTACTTTTAATTCCTAAAAATATCTAATAATAGCACTGCACTACTAATTACCGATTTTTATATATGTGTTGGAATAAATTAATTTAAAATTTGATTCTTTAAATTTTAGTGTTACAACGTTGAAGCCAAGTTTCACGTTCAAGAGAAATCTGACTTGTCAACCCATGAAAAAATTGAATATCGCTTATGTTTATAGCAGTTTAAATGTTCTCCGGAGCATTTGCATCTCGGTCCGGGTTTTTGTAACCTCCTGAGACCTGACCATAAAAATACTTTTCTGATTGTGTTCATTTCTTTGTAGTTTACTTAAAAAAATCATTTTGACCATTGATGAACTAAGAAAAAAAGTTGACCCCCATCTCTAACTCTGGAGGATGTCCACAGGTGTGGACGTTCCTGTCCATCTAAGAGTATAGTAAAAATCGGTTTCGTCTATTAAAAGAGATTTGTCAAAATGTTGAAAACGAAACATTACTCTTCATGAAATCTCTGGAAGCAGTTGTTGTCTCGTGTCAAGCAGAGAATGATTTTACACTGCGAGCAAATCCATCTTGACCTTATGCAGCATCCAGGCCTTCTGCACCGGGCTGCATTCACCATGTCAAAAAATTCTGGTAGATGCAGTGTAGCTCTGGCATTTGGTGGAGGGATTGGCCTCTTTTTCACGCTCAAAACACGGTTTCTTCGTCCTTGTTTTCTTGACCTTGGGATTCCGAGCTTCCAGAATTGAGCAAACAAGCGACCAGTTGAAACGAAGGTCAATGAGCTGTTTGAGGTCATCAGAAACTCCTTGGCCATGGCCCTTCAGCTCATGAAATGCATTGGCTAGTGCGCCATCCACAAAAAGATGAAACAGACGCACAGTTCATTTTTTAGCACGCGTCTCAAACCGGTAATAGCTAACCATGCGGTCCACAAGGTCAACACCACCCATGTAGGTGTTTTAGTCGGAGACTACTCGTGGACATTTGACCTGCACGTAAGACCCCTGGCACTTGTCATACCGTTTGACCTCTGTCTCCTCTTCTATGCCTTTGCAGTTTGAAGACAGGAGAACCACTTTGTTATTATATCACTGGGTCACGCCTACTTTTCTATCTGAGCGCACAGACATGCCAGAGGTTCCTCTGCCCTTTCTTTTCATTTCTGTTTCGGTAAAAAGCGTTGGACTGTTGGTGCCCAAACGGTTCTTCATGATAGTTCCGGTCGCATTTATTTTTCTTTCAGCCAGCATGCCGAGGAGCTTAACAGACGAGAAGAATCGGTCAAAATAGAGGTATGTAGCTTCTGGTAGGGTCTCAGCCAAGCGCAGTACGATCCCAGCTGACATGCCATGTGCTACCAGCTCTTCTTCCAGGGTGGTGGCTCCCTGGTAGATTTGGAAGTCAAGTATTAGCCCTGAGGAGCTGGCAAGGACAAAATTCTTTAATCTAACTGGATTGGGCTTGTTAGGGACATATTGCTTGAAATTCGACATACCCTGGAAGGACGTCATATGTTCATCAATTGAACAGTTCCTGTCACATGGCAACTTGAGACAGATATTCCTGAAGTTGTCAAGGATAAGCTGCACCTTCCAAAGTCTATTTTTGGGTTTTTCTTCGTCTGAGATTTCTGAATCAACAACGAAGTTCAGGTTCAACCGGATTGTGAAGAATCTGTCTTGACTCATCTTTTGCGATGTGGCTTCCACCTAAAACTTCCCAGACCAGTACATGTGGATCCGAGGAAACTCGAGGTTACCCATCAGGATGAGAAGGCCAACAACAATTTTCAGCTCGTCTGGAGTTACATTCAAGCTTTTGTGGTGGGCCAACTTATAGTTGTAGTTCATGCAAAGCTGTACGTTCGAAGAAGCTCTCCGGGTAGTATTGCAAAAAGAATTGTTCTGTACTCCAGTCGTCGTGGTTCCGGAAATGAGTGGGGCCCACGTCCGGGCCACGATGATGATCGAACCGTCGAGACTTCCTCCAGGACTAAGTTGTTATTACTTTGTCAGCCTTCAAGCGTTTTGGCATGGGTTGCTTAGGGTACGTGGTAGACGCTTAGACGACAAAGACTGGTTTTTGATCCATTCCTCATCATCGTCTAAATCGGAGAGGTCCAGGTTACTCTCTTCGAGCATTCCGAGGACGTCACAAAGGGAAACTATAATGAAGGAACAGGTTCAGTAAGCTTAAAACTATAGTTAGATAGATAGATAGATAGATATTTATTGGCAAAAGAACTATCACAAACCTTAGTGGACTGAATTCGCATTTCTTAGTAAAAAAAATTACAATAACAAAACAATGCAATAACAACACATAGTTACCATTGTAATGAAAACACAACAGCTAACTGTCAGAAAATACAAAAGTCATAAATATAGGTCAAATTATAAAATATTGCATAAGTCATAATATAAAGAGGTAAAAAGGGTAACAAATGAAATAAAGAAATATTCAAAAATGAAAAAATAATATATACAAAATTTAAATTTTTGGCAAACTTACGGGTTGTGATTTTTGTTGATTTTGTTTTTAAAAAAGGGAATGAAAGTTTTTTTTTTATAACGTAAGGTTGAAATAGGTATGGGAGAAAGGATAGGGGATGGGTTGGGACACTATACGGGGGTGGCGATTTCTTATGGGTGAGTGGAGGCTAAGTTTTTGCCAATTTAGTAAATAAGACAATCATTGGCCTCATCTATCCCCATTAGAATTGAGACTTGAACTACAAAAAATCAACCCTAGCTTTTTACTCGATTGGAACTGCCTGTCCACAGACGTGGACATGGAGGTTTTCCAAGTTTCAAAAGATGGCACCTATCAAACTAACTGCTTTTAAGACTATCTAAGCACTGTCTACAATCAAGAGAGTACACCTGATTTTTCTCACAACTCGTTCTCATCACTTTCTTTTTTTTTCTTTTTTCTTACCTTTGCTTGTTCTCATCTCCTTATTTTAGCATTGCTAGTTTGTAAAAACACCACTAAAAGGCGCAGAAACTTTCTGAAAAAATCAAAGATGGCATTTCAGGTCCAAAAAGCACGTTGAAACAACGAAACCTTTGCTAGATGGCAAGGCCTTTGCGAAAAAAATATTTTACGGGGATGTCATCAGACGTGAACACCAGGTCTCAGGAGGATTATGGTTGAGATAGGGAATGATCATACTGTCTTATGTTTATGTACAGTGGGTGATAGTAAGCGTTTTATTAACCAATAATGTTTAAAAAAAAATGTCAACTAAAAGTTGCATTGTCTGAAACAATTCTAATATACAGACTCAGAGGTATTGTGAAGAAAATGTATCATATTAGGGCAATCGTTCTAATATGGCTCATCTATTGGGGCAATTATTCTAATAGGGCTCTTCTATTAGGGTAATCGTTCTTGGTGCTTTGGGTTGAAAAAAGCCAAACTTTTGTGTAAAGAGTGAAGGGTTAAAGGAATAGCGGCCGTCTTCGAATGCTGAATAATTACTGTTCATTTTGAGTTACGAAGTCGCTCTTTATTTTTTTCAAAAAACATTTCTTTCATTTTATTCCGGTTCACTTTAATATATTATTTTGTATAATATACATTTGAGCGAAATTCTCTCCCAAAATAACCCAGGCCCTTATGCTAAAGTTGAACATGCTCTAAAATCAAAATTGCCTCTCATAAAAATGACGTATCAGGATTTTTTTAAATCTCCCTGAAATGCCAAAATAATCTTTCCAGAAATGATCTTAATATTTTTAGGAGAGCATTCGTTAGTAAATTGTTGTTCCAGGAAATATGCACGATCTCCTCCCTTTCAGCCTTTGCTCGGGCAAGCATTTGATTTGTTTCTATTACAAACGCCATTCACCGAACTACAGCATCAATCAAAGCAATAGTAAATAATTAATGAATGAACATATTGTCTACAAAAATTTACATAATAACCTTGCTTACCTTGCCTTTGCCCTTCCGTTCTCACTGTGCTCCTTATTTATCTTCAGGCATCTTCACAGCCATTAATTGATATCATGTTAATATGGTTTTTGCTCCATACTAAAAATATTTCTTCAATAAAAGGGGATCCGATACCTCCTGTTGAATCCATAGTAAATGTTTAATCTAAGTATACTACTTTCAATCAGGAGATGTTAGAGGTTAAATCCCCTCTCTATATTGATTGGAACGACCTCTTGAGAAAGTAAAAAAACCTGCTGTATAATTTACTTAGTAAGAGTTTGGGGAAAGGTACACAGGGGGTTTGGATCCTCAAATTCCTACTTCTTCATATGTTTTAACTCATTTCGCGTTCATATTAAGCGAACCAAATTTGTTTTCTTTTATTATTCCCCCCCCCCCAAAAAAAAAGTTTTACGTACCTGCCTTGATTCAGAAGCCCTCCTTTCCCTCCAACATATACAGAAAGCTAACTGGCCTTTGACTCTTCTGAATAACTGTTTGTAATATTCTATATACGTTCTATATAATGGCCATTCATTTTTTATTGATTGTGAATGAGTTCAGGGACGAATGCATCTAAGTGGTTAGTGGAAGGATATTTATAGAGCCTTTCGATAGTTCTAAGTCCATTTCTTCTCTGACAATTTTCGCCTGATAACATTTTGGCCCTGTCCCTGCCAAAAAAAGGTTTTAAGCACCAGAATGGCTGAAACGAGTAGGCTACTTTTTAGTGGTAAGATCTAAGAATTGTAAGTAATCTATGCGTTGGCAATTGCAAAATTTTGTAAAGGAAAGTATTTTGGTCTTATTAGGGTAAGAATGTTTTATTTGTAGCGCAAAATGACGGAAATCGATCCCTTCTTCGGAACCGGAAGTTTTTTTCGAATGAGCCCTCTTCAGATCGTTCACAGTGACTAATTCGTTTTGATTTCCCGTTGATAAGGAAACAAACATACAAATAACCAGGCAACTCATATTAAATTTATCGAACAAGCACCACATTTAGTTTTTTATACATAAGACATTTTTTACATTTTTAGATTATTTACATTATTTACAGACATTTATACATTATAAGGAAAATTTGAAATTTATAAAATTTTCTATGTTTGGAGTCACCATAAAAAGGAGATTTTTATTTTATATTTACAGTTATTAATGTTACTGTTCTTTGAGTTTCGATTTTCATAAAAAAACTTCGTTCATTACATACAGTTCGTTACGGAGAACTTTCTGAAGGCCAGAAGGGAAGGAGGGCTTGGAACCTGAGGATAAAAGCGCTATCTTCTTTTTGTTCTTTTTGTTATTTCTAAGTAGTGAATTGTCTGTAACCATGAAAAGTCAAATTACGACATTTCTGTTCTGTTTCAATAATCAGAATTAGTTTTTAAATGTATTTTCCACACCCCCTCTATCCCTCTCTCTCTCTCATTCTCTACTTTCAGGGACTGCTTTGAAACTCAACCCATCGTCTCTTAAAACGTTATAAAATTTAGTTCCAGCATGCACACAAGTAGCATGGCCTCAATTGGGACTAACCCGATTATAGTCAATGCTCTTTTCTTTTCTGTCGGTTTAACGGCGACATATCATTTCCGGCAGTTGTTTTAGTATTCCGTTCAAAGTTCTCTTCTATTACAAGCGGGCAAATGTTATGTTGGTGATTTGAGAAGACATCCTAGTAGGTAAAACTTTCTTAAAGCAATTAAATTGAAAAGGAAACTTAAAGTCTATTGTTATTAATCAATAGACACAACTTTTACAAGGACGCACTTTTTTTGTTAATGTAGTTTGATTTTTTTTTAAACTTATCAAAGATTATTATTAAACGGTGGTGAAGTAACATAACCATTCAAATTGTAATTTTTATTTTATTACAAATGTAATAACTGACGACAATTTTCAATTGGACTAACCGATTAAACCAAATGGTTAAACTTTTGGTTAAAATGGTTAAAATGGCGGGGAAGGCAAGATGCCATGGTTCCATAATAACTATGAGGAGTTGAAGTGTGACAGAGTGCTTGGAGTATCTTGTGCCATGATAATCCGTGGGTAACGAGCTGCAGTAGACCAGGAAATGTCACGGACTACAGACTGCCACAGCTCAAAAATGCCAAAGGAAATGGATGCTCCTTCATTTCCAATCATTACCTCGAACAGATTCATCATTTGCTTCAATGGGTAGCCCAAAAGACAAGAAAATTAGAAAATTTTTATCATGTCTTACATTTGTAATGGAATAAAAATGACTATTTAAATGCTTATGTTGCGTCATAACAGTTTAAAAAATCCCTGACAATGTGTTTTGATTTCTTACAAGAAATCAAAACACATTTATAAAAACTTGTGTCGTCTTTATTTCTAAGCCGTATACGTCCTTATTTCTCAAAACTAAAAGCTAAGTATCTCTAAATGGTCTAACATTACTAAGAAAATCAGATGTATTTTAACCATATGCATCCTTATTTCTCGAAAGTAAAAGCTAAGTTTCTCAATAAGAAATATATAGAGAATATCTGATGAATCTAAAATCGTATGGGTCTTTATTTCTCAAAACTAAAAACTACAATTTCTGAAAGTTGTCTAACATTACAAAGGATGTCAGAATTATTTTAACCGTATGCATGCTTAATTTCCAAAATTATAAGTTAAGCTTCACAAAATGATTTGAAACTACTAAGAATATCAAATGCCTAGCAATGTTAGACCATTTTGAGAAAGTTAATTTTTAGTTTTTAGAACTGAGGCCACCTAAGCTAAAAATTCTTCTTTTATTCTTTGATAAAACTAAACTTTTAGTTTTGCAAAGTATGAACGCTTACTGATATAATACATCTGATGTTCTTAGTAATGTTACACCATTTCGAGAAACTTAGTTTTTAGTTTTGAAATAGAAGTAAACATATGGTTAAGAGACATCTTATGTTTTTAGTAATGTTAGGTCGGTTTCTTAAACTTAGCTTTTAATTTTGTAAGATATGAATGCATAGGCTTAAAATACATCTGATATTCTTGGTAATGTTAGATCATTTTGTGAAAATTACCTTTTAGTTTTGAGATCAAGTGAATACATTTAATGAAAAAACTTTCCATTGCTTTAAAAATAACAAAATTACTAATGTTTCTTCTTGCGTGAGTTGTCATTAAAAAACAATACGTAAATGTTGTTAAAGAAAAAAACTTTTCCATTCCCTTAAAAAAGAAAAAAATAATTAAAGTTTTGTCTTACGTGATCTGTCATTAAAAAACATTTTGAGTTTTGTTAAAGAAAATACCTATCTATTACTTTAAAAAAAACGACCACAATTTTGTTTTACATAAATTCTCATTACGAAAACATCAAGTGATTGTTGTCAAGAAGTAAATACCTTTCCATTCGCGTGAAAACTACCTTAAAAATATTTTTCGCATATTGAGCAATGGTCTGCGTTGTGCAGGTACCGATCTTTCGATTTGATGCCCATGACCGAAAATGCAATACGTGGTTGGGGGCCAACCATCCGACGCTTCTTTCTTCAGGTACCCATTTAGAGCTGGATAGACTCGGGCTGAGCTTACAGAGTCATATCATTGACCCGCGTCCCAAACCAAATAACCAGCAACACCACGACTCGAAACCCTGTCTCAGCATGTCAAATCCAGATGGCTAACCACCTGACTAGGACAACTCATAGAAAGAAAACAGAAACAATTACTTTGAAAAAGAAAAATTGACTATAGTTTCGCCTTACGGGAATTGTCATATAGAAAAAATGCATAAATACTGTTACTGAAAACAACACTTTTCATGACTTTAAAAAGAAAAGATGGACAAAAATCTCGTTGTGGCGTGAATTAGAATTACAAGAAAAATCTTAAATAAATATTTCTAAGGAAAAACACTTTTCCATGGCCTTAAGAATAACTGAATAACCTTTTTTCATCAGTCTTATAAGGGATGTTTTTCAATATACTAAAAAATTAAAGAATCATAATGCATAATATGTATTAATACATACAATTATTATTACTGAAAAAATCTGCGATGTTTTGAATGTACTATAAAATAAAAGAATAATTACGCCAAAGAACATTTTTAATGAAACAATGTCACATAAAATATTACATCTTATTAATGACATTGAACCACTTTGGATGTTTGGATTCCATTCCATAAAATGATTCAGTGTGTTCTCTCATGACAAGGCAATTATTGTCTTCTCATTCTCTATCCAGGTCAGTTATTCTCTACTCTTAAATTTAACCAATAGAATAATCATTAATCAATTTTAGGTCATGCATAATTTTTATCGCGGCTCCCCCTTTGTGATCAAAAAGTGCATTTTGTCATTTCTATTATTCGGATCAATGAATGTATTTATTGGTACACCACCGATTGCACCATTAACGTTAACAAACGTTTTGGTTTTAATCGATTCGGCTTTATATTCCTTATTTATATTATCTGCAAATGTCCGTTTTATTTTATTTGCGATTCCAGCGTCTAATGCTGTTTTTTATTCAAAACAGTTTGAATATGTAGATAAAATATAACTTGGGATATTGATACTACAATATGCCTCTTTTCTTCTTGCCCTCTTTTAAATGCCAACATCCAGTCTTATTGTCCCAGTATTTTAGTCTTACGTTTTATCAAGCGGTATTCTGTTACCACAAGCACTAAGAAGGAGTTTACCCTCGTCGGCAACTATTACTTTTAGGTGTGCATTATCTTTGAGTATTAACTTCTCTGTAAAAATTATTCTCGCATATCCACTGTTATACCGTTGGACAATTTTTAATTCTCCAAAGAGATTTAATATCTCACTTTTATGACAACGTATACATACGTTTCAAATAATGACCTCCATTAATAATTACTTCATAATTCAAATTTTTGGCTTTATGAGTATTCAAGGCTACAATAACAAAATAATGAAAACACACTGTCTTGAAATACTTCATCTTTATTTTTTACATTAAGCTATAGGTATTTATCCTACCATTGAAGTTTTAGTAATGATTACAAATGTATTTCATGGCAACCTAACACCTTCTGGAGTTTTCTGGAAAAAACTTTGAGAATGAATGGGAAGCCATAAAACATGGCATCATTGGATCTGTAAGGCTATGAGAATGGATTCTTAAATTTCCATACGAACTTTGCATACCATATTTTCAAAGTAACTAATTTCCGTGTGATTTTTTTCTTTCCACTTTATTCATCTTTAACAAACAAAAAACGTAATATGTAAGAAATTTATACTTTAAAGCCCTAAGCAACAAAATAAGTCCTGAAAAATCCTAAGTCCCCCAACAATATCACTACAAGGCTTTTTATAAAAAGAAAAATCACAAATAATATAGGTGTACCATCCAGGGATTTTTTTGATGTCCGGTTCTTACTCGGCTTAAGCGCTTCGTTGTAGACTTGAAAACATGCCCTTGTCCCTGTCCTGCACTAGTATCTGGGACTGTTGCCTTTATTGAGGCCAAAATAATTTCAATGATCTAAAGAATATGAAAATTGGAACGATGAATGTTACGTAATAAAAAAACAGCTATCGCATCAAAATAATGACTGAAGAATTCCGGCAATTCGAATTGGCCTTATTAGGAGTTTCAAAATTAATATCCAAGGGTTAGGAAGCTTAAAGTAAGTGATATAGAATGTATTTACTCGGGCAAGAAGGATGGGGTGAAGAGACAGGGAGCAGGGATCATGATGAATAGAGAAGCTTCTTAGTCTTGTTTGGGCTAAGAAAATGTTAATATAAGAATACTGATCGCTCATTTTATGACTAAAAGTGCAGTTTATCGGTAGTAGTGGTATAGCCCATTTAGAACTGACTTTCAGATATTGTTGTCACTCAGATGAATTTAGTTACATTTACACAAGCAAATAGACAGGGTCCCAGGAAGAAATAGGGTGTTTTTATCAGGAGATTTTAACGACCAGGTCGATAAAATAGGGATGGATAGCATCTTAGCCTAATTAAAATTTGTGTAGAAGAAGAAAACAGTAATAACTACAGACTGCTGCAATTTTGTAAGTAAAACAATCCATTTATAACCAATACAGTGTTTGGTCATAAAATGGCCAATATGTTAACGTGTTATTCAAATAATGGTAAGACACCAAACTTATTGATTATATTATTGTAAACCGTAGACTGGCAGGATCAATACAAGATACTAGGGTTTATAAGAGTGCTATTATGGTTGTTAAAAGTGAAAATCACTGTCTAGTAGTCTATGGTTAATTCAAAGCTGAAGCTTCTGTAGGGTAACTACCTCTCGAGAGGTTATGATATTGATAGACGCTAGGATGAGAATTTGAGAGAAACTTTCCAGGAACAGTTAAATTCAAAACTGAAAAGTTGAAAATTTGACGATATATAAGATGGATGGAATAATTTTAGGACAACCATTTGTGAAGTTGCTAATGATCTCTTAGGGAAAAAAGTTAGGAACGCAGCTAGAAATATTAATTAAAACACTTTATGTTTAATAGAGGAGAAGGCGTCTGTACAAGAGTTAACTGATTGATAGATCATATGGAAACGAGAGGAATATAATGAAAGTGGAAAGAGCATTAAACTATGAACTAAGGGGATGTGAAGGGGTTGCCATGGATAAAATTGCCGAGGATCCGGAAGATGCAGGTAGACGGCATAATAGTAGAAGATTGTTCTGGCCTTTTGATAAATCGAGAGAAAGTAGTCAATCTGGACTTTACCAGTGAAAAATAACAACAGGGTCACAATTACTGATAAGAAAGGAGTTAAGGATAGATTGGCAGATACATTTTGAGAATATGCTAAATTGTGAGAGAGAGAGAGAGAGAGTTACAGGAAAAGATATAGAAGAAAATCAATAAGTTGGGGATACCTTGGATGTGAAGGAAGATCTGTTTTGTGAGGGATAATTAGTGACAGTATTAAAAAGGCTAAAAATAATAATGCCTCAAGTGCTGATAGTGTGGTAAATGAGTTTCTTAAACCTGGTAGCTCTGAGGTTTGCAATAAGCTACTGAAGATTAAGCTTTTTGAAAAAGTGGAATTACCTAGTGATCTTAGGAAAACACTAAGTTAACCACTGTACAAGAAAGGTGATAAGAGTGAGTATGAAAATATCTAGGCATTAGCATGGTCTATATAGATAGTAAATAACTTAGTAATATGATACTTTTTACACTGAGTGATGCTGTAGACAAAGTTATAAGAGAAGAGCAGTGTGCCCTTAGAAAGAATAGAGGATTTTTCAACCAAAATGTCACTCTTAAGTTAATAATTGAGAAGTGCCTGAGTTCTTAAACACCTTTCAGCAGCTGGTTTCTTATAAAATCAGGAATTAAGCAGGGATGTGTTCTATCTCCTTTTATATGGATCAGTTTCATGGACTTTGTCTTAAGGAGCCCATGAAAGGTGATGGGAAAATATGGAATCAAATAGGGAGGAAAAACTGTCCTAGATTTAGATTATGCTGATGATTTATGCATCCTAGTTAAACGTGTGAGTAAAATGAACTAACTTTTAGAGGTTTTGTGAGTTCAGGGTGCCAGAATAGGCTTGAAATTCAAAGTTAAAAAGGCTAAGTCGCTTAGGCAAGGAATAAGTGAAGATGAAAAGGTGACATTGGGTAACGAAAAGATTAAAGATTAATCATGCGTGCAGCTTCACTTACCTTGTCAGTATTATTATTAAGGACGGTAAGAGCAGTGAATAGGTTAAAAGTAGAATAGTTAAGGCTCAGGGTTTTTTTCACAGTTAAAAAACAGGTTTGGAAGAATAGGAAGATAAGTTTGTAAACCAAGAATAGAACATTGAAAGCTACAGTGATGATGGTGGTCAAATATGGTTCTGAAGCATTGGGGTTGTGAAAAGCAGATGAAGATTTGCTGATGTCTTCAAGAGAAATTGCTTACGAAATGTTCGGGGTACCCGACTGAATGAACGTATTTTAAATAGTAGGCCATACGAAAAGCATAATTCAATCCCGCTTTCTAGGGCAATAGTGAGAGAGAGACTGAGATGTCTAGGACACGTTCTGTGGATGAAGGATGACATATATCTGAAGATTGTCCTTTTCGGTCAACCGTCTACGGCTAAATGGAAAGTATGTCGTCCGTGCTTGGGTGGGAGGATGTCATAAAGAAAGATTTGAAGTTTCTACGATAATGATTTCAATAAAAGCCTTATATGCCCCCATGGCATAACTTACGATCCTTGCCCTCCGGGCTGGGGGGGGGGGGGCTTGTCATCCCAAAAGACCGAATTTCCAGAACATTCAACTGCGTTGAAGAAAATTGCTATGTCATAATTTGGATTGGATGTGTTTGGGGAAATGGTGGGCGTGAGAGGGGGTTTAGTTGCCCTCCAATCATTTCTGACTATTAAAAGGGTATAAACCTTTCAATTTCTAATCGAATGAGCCGTTTTTGAAGTTTCTACGACAAAACTTTCTATAAAAACCTTGTATGTCCCAGGGCATAACTTACAACCCTTGACCTTAGGGCTGTGAGGGGGTTATCATCCTCAAAAGACATAATTTCCGGACCTTTCAACTACGTTGAACAAACTGGCTATCTCAAAATTTTGATTGGATGTGTTTGGGGAAATGGTGGGCGTGAGAGGGGGGTCACTTGTCATCCAGTAGCTTTCAACAATTAAAAAGGGCACTAGCTGTTTCAATTTCCAATTGAATGATTCCTTTTTGAAGTTTCTGCGACAACGCTTTCTATAAAAAAACATTATATGCCCCCAGGGTATAACTTACAACCCCTGCCCTATAGGCTGTGGGGGGAGTGTCACACTCAAAAATATAATTTCCAGATTTTTGAACTACGTCGAACAAAATGGCTATCTCAAAAATTTTGATTGGATTTGTTTGGGGAAATGGTGGCTGTGAGAGGGTTGTTAGCTATCCTTCACTCACTTTCGACTATTAAAATTCCAATCGAATGAGCTCTTTTTGAAGTTTCTACAACATCACTATGTATTAAAACCTTATATGCCCTCAGGGCATAAATTACCACTCGTGCCATGACGGCTCTGAGGGGGTTATCCTTCTCAAAGACCCAACTTCTAAAACTTTTGACTATTTTGAAAATATAGGTTGTCTATACATCATGACTGGATGTTTGGGGGAAAAGGTCTGTATGAGAGAGGGATTAGTTACCTTCAAATCACTTTCGACCTTCAAATCACTTTTTTTTATTAAAAAGGGCACAAGCCTTTCTAATTTTTAATCGAATGACCCCTTTTGAAGTTTCTACACCATCACTATCTATAAAAACTTTATATACCCCGAGGGCATAACTTACATTCCTTGCCCCGAGGGTTCTGAGAGGGTTATCATCCTCAAAGACCTAATTTCTAGAACTTTTAACTACGTTGAACAAAATGGCTATCTAAAAATTTTGATTGGATGTGTTTGGGGAAAAGGTGGGCGTGAGAAAGGGGTTAGTTGTCCTCAAATCACTTTCAACTATTAAAATGGGCACTAGCCCTTTGAATTTCCAGTCAAATGAGCCCTTTTTCAAGTTTCTACGACAACTCCTTCAATACGAAGTGCCCTGGTCTAAGACCAAGAAACACATAAAACCAAAAAAAAAAAAAATATATTGATAGTCAACATCGTTCTTTACTTAGGCAGTGCTATTGCGCTGCCTATCATCAAGAGAACTTTTTATGGACTGTATCGTCCATAGATAGTTGGTCCATATATCAATTGATTTTTCAACATCCGAAGCTTGAAATCAGGTTTTCCTTTATTTACTGCCCTTAACCCCTCTCCTCGTTTGTGTGCCCTCATTTCACAGTTGAGTAAAGTTAATAGAAAATATTTTCTTTTTCAGGTTACGTTCTGCCTATGTTTTCCTTCCACTTTTATTGATTGTCATTTCCGAAGGCTATTTTCCTTTGAAGCAGGCACGATACCTACTACATAAACCGGTCAACTTTGGAATAGGGCAATTTCAAGCTCCCATGCCTGTGGTTGAATTAAAGAGACTGAATACACAAATTATTTCTCTCTCCTTTTCAATTTTCTTCGCCTCTCTGACTTCATATACTACAAAAACAGTGCATCCTACCTGTTATCAGCTTTTGTCATCTGAATTGCCAGTTTGTCACAGAAAGAAGAGACAATATTTCTGGGATGATTTCCCACAAGCAACAAATCCTCCGTTTATGGCAGAGCCTGCAAGGCTCCAAGCTCTGCCTCAACCATATGCAGTTCAATATGTAAGGTATGTACCAAACATTATCAAAATTTAAAGGTCCCATTTTATTTTATACAGATATTACCATCTAAAAATTACGATTAAAAAATAGATGAATCTTTAACCCCTCCCTCTAACATATAATAACAACATCAAACGATAACCGATACTGATATATATGAATAAACTAGTCCTAAAATAAGTTAAAATTCAAATAAATAATCAAGACAAAATTGAAACAAATAAAAATTACCACAAGAACGGCATCGACCTACTCTAACTCCGTTCATAAACCTTCAAGTGGCTGTTATGCTACTTTCACTTCATTAAAAACAATTTTTTAGTTTTTTTTTAATTATGATATTGAGAAATAAATTATTTCTCTTCAATAAAATCTTGAATCTGAGATTGCCGAGAATCCCAGAAACGTACATTGTCACATATTAAACACTTAGTTTACTTTCAACGTTTTTTTTCCGATTCTAAATTTTTGCAATTCAATATTTCTTCAATAATCTTAATTATTAGAGTGATTTTTACTTATTTTAAGTTTTGGGCAGTGTTTTGGACAATCAAGCCGTGCTGTTCGAAATATATTGGTTTTCAATAAAACACAAAAGACATAACAGACTTTTAAAAAGTCTACGGTTGGGGAAAGGAAACTATTCCTCGGTAAACCCTTAATCAATATCATTTTATTTGAACAGAGAAAACGAGATAAGTGAAAAACTGAACGATTGTAAAAATTTGAAATTGCTTTGCATAAGGCTTTAAGATCATTTCGACCTTTAACCCAAATAGTTATTGAGTTACCAACCTGATTCTTCTTCCTGGAATCAGAAATAAGAAAAGAACGAAACGTAAGTCGTGAACCATCGTAAATTGCTGAAAACAATGATGCCCAGCCACCTAAACAGTTTAACAGAAAGATTAGAAAGCGATGTCCATGTCAGATGGGAAAGTGAATGGGGCAAAGAGCAGAAGTTAAAGTACTAGAACTAACCAACCATCAGAGGCAACGCTATAGCGTTGCCTATAATAAAGGCCGTACGACTCTAATGTTTTATTATTACTATTATTTTTTTCCAGAGAAACTTCATATGTAAGGGGTCGTTGCAGAAGCTTCAAAGGAAAATCGAGAGGTCTAGTGCCCTTTTTAAGGGTCAAAATTGATTGGAGGGCATCTAGCCCCCCCCCCACGCCCGTTATTCCCCCAAACACATCCACTACAAATTTTGAGATAGCCATTTTGTTCAGCGTAGCGGATTTCCAGATAGAAAATATGTTTCTGAGGAGGACACTCCCCCACAACCTCAGGGCAAAGGTTTTAAGTTATGCCCGGGGGCCATATAAGAACGATGTTGGCACAATGTATTATTTATTTATTTTTCCTTTAGAGCAGGGCACTTCGTATCGATAAGTTATCGTAGAAACTTCAAAAAGCGTTCATTCAATTGGAAATTCGAGTGGCCTGTGCCCTTTTTAATAGTCAAAAGTGATCGGAAGGCAACTAAAACCCTTCCAGGCCCACCATTTCCCGAAACACATCCAATCAAAATTTTGAGATAGCCATTTTGTTCAGCTTAGTTGATCTCCATATAGAAATTATGTTTTGAGGAGGAAACTCCCCCACAGCTTTAAGGGCAAGGGTTGTAAGTTATGCCCCGGGGTATATAAGGTTTTTATAGAAAGTGTTGTCGTAGAAACTTCAAAAAAGGCTCATTCGATTGGAAATTCAAGGGGCTGGTGCACTTTTTAATAGTCGAAAGTGATAGGAGGGCAATTAACCCCCCTCTCACTCCCACCGTTTCAGCAAACACATCCAATCAAAATTTTGATATTGCCATTTGATTCACGTAGATCTAAGTTCTGGAAATTAGGTCTTTGAGAATAACAACCCCAAACAGCCCTCAGGGCAAGGGTTGTAAGTTATGCCCTGGGAGCATATAAGGTTTTGTATAGACAGCTTTGTGGTAGAAACCTCAGAAAAACCTCATTCGATTGGAAATTTAAATGGCTAGTTCCTTTTTTAATAGTCGAAAGTAATTCTAAGGCAACTGGCATCCCTTCCACGCCCACCATTTCCCCAAACAGATCCAATCAAAATTTGGATATAGCCATTTTGATCTACGTATTTAAAAGTTCTGGAAATTATATGTTTGAGCAGGACACTCCCCCCCCCACAGTCTTCAGGGGTAAGGGTTATAAGTTATACCCTGGGGGCATATATGGTTCTTATGGAATGAATGCTCATACGAACTTCAGAGAGGGCTCATTTGATTGGAAATTGAAAGTTCTAGTTCACTTTTTAAGCGTCAAGATATTTTGGAGGGAATCCAGCCTCCTCCCCCCCCAAACTTCTTTTTCCCAAATGCATCCAAATCAAAATTTTAAGATAGCTATTTTGTTAAAAATAGTTCAAAGATCATATAGAAAATTCCGGTGTTAACACAACCCCCCCCCCAGGACCCAGGGGCCGGCGTTGTAAGTTATGCCCTGGGGACATATATGGGTCTTATGGAAGGGATGCTCGTACTAAATTCAAAGAGGGCTCATGTGATTGGAAATTGTAAGATCTAGTTCACTTTTTAAGAGTCAAAAGCGATTGGAGGGCACCTAGCCGCCCCTTTCTGCGCCCTTTTTTCGTAATACCCATTCGATAAGAACTTTGAGATAACTTTTTTTTTAAATAGTTCAAAGACCATATAACGAAAACTCCGGGGTCTACACAGCCCCCAGGACCCGAGGGCAGGTGTTGTAAAACCTTTATTAAATTTTATTATACCTTTATTTAATTTTAGGTGTTGTAAAACCGGCCAAACCTTTTGTTATTGCTAGAGGATCACCCAATTCACTCCTTAATGTCAACTGACAGAGTTCCAAGTACAAAGTGTTGACTGGAACGCATTGAAGGTGCTTTATATTGTAGTGGTGAATATGGTCCTTAGAGTTTTTCCGTTCAAGAACACGTAGGAGGGGGACATTTGTATTGCCAACTCTTGATCTCTCGACAAAGGATGCATAAAGAAATATAGAATTGTCCCAGGACAAGGCAGGCGGATAGTCTGCATTGATAAGATAGTCATTGCGACTGAAATGTTCTGTCTTAATAATACGATTGTGAAAACCGAGAACCTCACGTAAAATCTCATTGAGGAAAATTCTCTCATTCTCAAATGGATTGGTAACATAAATTCTCCTTTGTTCCATAGAATAATTGAATTGAAAGGCACCATTTTTACGAGTGGAAATTTATTTGTTGATAGCACGACACAGCTCGTGCATATTATTGTATTCTCTATAGGGTATGGTAGCAATAAGGTAATCATTAGAGTCAATGGTTGCCATTGCACCTTCATCACCGAATTCAAAAGGTCGCATTTTAATGTCATAAGTACGATCCTTTCTAAGGATATCATATGTATTTTTAAGAATACAATCTACAAGAGCCACTTCATACCTTCTCTCAAATTTAATGGCAGGGGAAAGTTTTGTCCGAAAATCGCTCTTTTTATTCAAATCTTCATATAGAGGATCAGAAATATTGGACATGAATGTAGCATTAAAACCTTCACACATTATGAACATCTTCACCAGGGATCCACTAATCAAAATCAGAGTTGTATCCTAGCCATAAAACAAGCAACTGTTTCTTGCCCTGCCGAGTACGAGTCTTTAATACCTTTTCAATTTGATACACTCCAGTTTTTTTTAATTTTTGTAATTCATATTCATAAAATCCGCCAAGAATCTCTTCCATTTTTCATATCACGAAGACGATATGTTATAGGTTTAGTATCTAGAATTTTTGACACTTTAAAAAGTTAAGTAGACACCAAATAGTTTCCCTTTTCACAAATATTTCTTGTACGATTGATTCGAACAGTATCACCAACATTAAATTTTTTCTTTCCTGCCTTTTCATTAGAATATTGTTTAAGGAAATGTGTATTGCCACTATGATGAACATCCCGAGGGCTAGTATTGAACAAGGATCGATGAGGACGTTTGTTGTATACTTGCATGATTTTACCTAAATGATGAATAAATACAGCTCTATTTTTCAATCTACAATATCTTGAAATTAAAAGTCGAATATTTCGTATTAAACGTTCTGCCAATGCAGCCTTTATAGGACTATGAGCATGATAGAGTATTGTATGATATTTCAATAAAATTTTGTTTACATGGGGATTAACAAATTCACTTCCACGGTCAGTTTGAAATTTTTTATCCGAATCTTGTTCAAAGATGGATTCAAGGGCTTTAGCAGCTTCATTGCCCCTCTTTGACTGCAATGGAACTGAATATACATACCGACTAAATACACTTATTACAAGTAAAATATACTTATACGGTTTATTATGCCGTCTTTGAATCGCTTCTAGAGTCAAAAGATCTACTTGTAATATATGCAGATGATAAAATGCTTTAGTTTTTCGATAATGATAACCTCTAGTCCTATCATTTCTTTGAACAGTATAACTGAATTCCTTTTGCAAATACTCTTTTGCTAGCTTCTTTTTAATTCCGGTAACCTGTGCAAGTGTAGTTGGAGAACTTAACCTTCCTGCTTCTCCAATATTTTCATAAACATCTTTCAAAAGTTGATCTATTTTTATCGTAACCATTCGCTACCCTTTTGTATACTACCAGTTGAATCAATACGTATTCGCTTTTGTCTAGCTACCGGTGTCAAATCGCCAGTAGGTGTGCTTTCCAAGAAATATTTAAAATCGTCTTCAACCTTTAATGGACTATTTTCTCTTAGTTTCTTTAGATTTTGTTTATTTCTTTTTAAAAAACACGACGATCGGCACGACCAACGATAAATGCGGCCGAGACGGTGACAGGATAAATTAAAAAAATAGAAATTACAGCTTTGCTCAATGACTAGATAAAAAAAAGGGCAGTGCCGAGCTTGTGATGGTAAAATGTCTCGATATAAACGAGGCTGTTCTAAGCTGTTGACGTAAAAAACGGCCCCCTCCCCCCTTCCACAACTATAGAGCTTTCTCCAGACCGAGTTTCTTTCTATAATCTACACATTCAACTCGATCTGAAGTAAGGTAATGACCGTGTGATAGTATTCTGACACCACCCTTGAGTACATAGACTTTGTCCGTTAAGGTGCACATTGCATTATTTCTACTCGAACTGTATAGCTTTTGAATTTTAGAGAACGAGTGTCCTGGCCATTCACTTTTTAAAATACAAAAATATACAGTTCGAGTAGAAAAAAAATGCCATGTCCACCATATTGGACAAAGTCTATTTACTCGAGGGTGGTGTAAGAGTACTACCACATGGCCATTATCTTACTTCAGATCGAGTTGAATGTGTAAATTATAGAAAGCAAATAGGTCTGGAAAAAGCTCCATAGTTGTGGGAGACACAGCATTTTTTATATCTAGTCATTTTTTTATCAAAAGCTTGGCACTGCCCTTTTTTATATAGTCATTGCAAAAAGCGGTAATGTTCAAGTCTTTATTTTATCTTGTCACCGGCTCGGCCACAGTTATCGTTGGTCGCCCCGATCGTTGTGTTTACTAAAATGTTTATGTTGTAAATGTTGTATTTATATGTAAATTAAAGAAACCATGTATTTCCTCTTGAATATTTATTCAACAGATTGAGGTTAGAATAGGTTAGTTGTATTTTGGCAATGGAAGAGTATGTATCAATTTAAAACACCCTTCAAATCGTTTGTTTGCAGACAGTCTAGGTCCGGCAAAACGACACTTTTAACAAAAATCATTTAAAACCGTTATAAATGTTTTTAGAAAATACGAAAAATATCTATTATTGCTATAGAATGTGGCAGTAATCCTATGATAAAATAAAGAAGATTGATCCAAGCATAAAATTTTATGCAAGGACTTGACGTCTTTACTAGTATTGCACCAAACTCATGGTTGATTATTGACGATTTAGCTAAATCTATTGAAGAATGGTCACGGGAAATTTTACAATTGTTTACTGTCCAGTCTCATCATGAAAAAATTTGTGTAACTATTGTTCTCCATATGTATGTGAAAAACAAATGTATGTGAACACTTGCATTGAATTGTACCTACTACGTCATCTATAGAGTTGTTCGCGATTCAAGTACTCTTATAACTCTAAACAAACAAATCTACCCTGGCGAACCTAAATTTTTACTTTTCGCATACAATCAAGCAACTAATAAACCTTATGGTTACATATTATTAGACTTGAATCAAAACAAACCCGAATAGTTGCGTGTAGTCACTGATATTTTTGATAATGAAATTACTGGATATCTACCTGTGAATAGTAAAAAAAGGTCATTAGTCGCACTCATGACATTGAAGAAGCTACATGAACATAGGCATTTATTTTCCATGCTAGCCAATCCCAAAACACGACTTAGCAAGGTGTTCACAAGAAATTTATTAATCTTTTGTCGGAACTTTGTTTAAATTTAACAGCGGTTATTGTTCAGCTGTCAGATCGTGTTAAGCAACAGACAAGGCAACATCGATCACTTGTACGTACTCTACATTGCAAAAAGAAAACAAATTGTAAAAGAGAACGTCTTATTCAAGCCGGTGGTAATTCCTTTTCATTGTTACTACCAATAATGGCCAGACTTGTAAACATTATTTTCTAGATATGGCTAAACCCTGTATATTGACACCAATTGAACTTGTTCTTTCACCCAAAGAGCACTTTGAAGATAATCTTGATCAATTTATTAACAATGAAACAATTGGGGATGATGAAAAATTAATTTTGCTTCAAAATGCCCTTCGTCTTGTCAACAAACATAAACCTTATCGTGAAAAACCACTTGTAAATTTCATTGATCAGCCTTCTGAAAATAGTGAAACACCGAAAAAGGAAGAAGATTCGTCATTGCCTAATGTTTTAACAAGTGTTGTAGACTTGCTCTCTCAATCCTATCATGAGCAAAGTAAAAGACTCTTGACGGATCTCGCTGAAAATGAACAAATTGATGAGAAAAAGAATGAAGTTATAATCCGGGGCAAGCCTTACAATTTAATCGATTTATTATCGGTTCTGATTGCGAATCGTAAAAGAGTCGAATCCTTTGACAAGCTTTTTAGAATTTTTTTAAAGTCGTCAAATTTTCAACAAGTCTTATCGGCAATAAGCAAATTCTAAAGAAACTAAGAGAAGAAAGTCCATTAAAGGTAGAAGATGATTTTAAATCTTTCTTGGAAAGCACACCTACTGGCAATTTGACACCGGTAACTAGACAAAAGCGAAGACGTATTGATTCACCTGGTAGTATACGAAAGGGTAGCGGACGGTTACGATCAAAATGGATCAAATTTTGAAAGATGTTTATGAAAGTGTTGGAGAACCAGGAAGTTGAATTTTTCCATCTACACTTGCACGGGTTACCGGAATTAAAAATAAGCTAGCAAAAGAGCATTTGCAAAAGGAATCCAGTTACACTCTTCATCGAAATCATAGGACTAGAAGTCATCATTATCGAAAAACTAAAGCCTTTTAACCTCAGCATAAATTACAAGCAGACCTTTCACTCTAGACAAGATTCAAAGACGGCATAATAAACCGTACAAGCATATTTTACTTGCAACAAGTTTGTTTAGTCGGTAGGCATATGCAGTTCCATTGGGTGCAAAGAGAGGCATTGAAGTTGCTAAAAACCTTGAAAAAATCTTTGAACAAGATTCATATATAATATTCAAACAGACCGTGGAAATGAATTTACTAATCCTCATGTAAATCAAGTTTTATTGAAATAGAATAAAATGCTCTATCATAGTCATAATCCTATAAAGGCTGCATTGGCTGAACGTTTAATACAAATATTTAACTTTTAATTTCAAGATATTGTACATTGAAAAACACTGCTGCATTTATTCATGATTTAGATAAAATCATGCAAATATACAACAAACGTCCTCATCGATCCTTGTTCAATACTAGCCCTCGAGAAGTTCATTATAGTGGCAATACACATTTCCTTGAACAATATTTTAATGAAAAGGCAGGAAAGAAAAAATCTAATGTTGGTGATACTGTTCAAATCAATCGTACAAGAAATATTTTTGAAAAGGAGAAATTATTTGTGGTCTACTGAACTTTTTAAAGTGTCAAAAATCCTTGATACTAAACATATAACATATCTTCTTAGTGATATGAAAGATGAAGAGATTCTTGGCGGATTTTATGATTATGAATTACAAAAAGTTAAAAAAACTGGAGTGTGTCAAATTGAAAAGGTATTAAAGACTCGTACTCGCCAGGGCAAGAAACAGTTGCTTGTTCGATGGCTAGGATACAACTCTGATTTTGATTAGTGGATCCCTGGTGGTGACGTTCATAACGTCTAATGGTTTTTATGCGACATTCATGTCCAGTGTTTCTGATCCTCTCTATGACGAATTTGAATAAAACGAGTGTTTTTGGACAAGACTTTCCCCTGCCGTTAAAGTTGAGGGAAGGTTTGAAGTGGCTCTTGTAGATTGTATTCTTAAAAATACATATGATATCCTTAGAAAGGATCATACATATGAAATAAAAATACGACCTTTTGAATTCAGTGATGAAGGTGCAATGGCAACTTTTGACTCTAACGATTACCCTATTGCTACCATACCCTGCAGGGAATACAATAATATGCACGAGCTGTGTCGTGCTATCAAAAAATTTCCGCTCATGAAAATGGTGCCTTTCAATTCAATTATTCTATGGAACAATGGAGAATTTATGTTACCAATCCATTTGAGAATGAAAGCATTTTCCTCAATGAGAATATACGTGAGGTTCCTGGTTTTAACAATCGTATTATTAACAATGAACATTTCAGTGGCAATGACTGTGTTATCTATTTAGACTATCCGCCTGCCTTCTCATCGGACAGTTGTATATTTCTTTATGCATCCTTTGTCGAGAGATCAAGAGTTGGTAATACCAATATTCCTCTCCTAAGTATTCTTGAACGAAAAAAATCTAATTACAATGTTCAGCACTACAATATAAAGCATCTTCAATACGTTCCAGTCAACACTTTGTATTTGGAGCTCTGTCAGTTAACATTAGGAAGCGAATTGGGCGATTCTTTAGCAATGTCAAAGGATTTTGCTGTAATGGTATGTAAGTTTAGACCCAATTAGTAAAATGGCTAACATAACTCAGTTTTTCTGTTCTGATCTTGATTCTTATGTTGCTAGTCTTGGACAACGCCAGATGCGATATGGGATAGACTATTATAGGAGTCGTTCGTCAATGTCCGGGTACGGTCTTGGCAGTTGGTTTGCTAAGCTTTTTCGCTCTGCATTACCCATTACTAGAAAATATATTCCACCGGTTGCAGCGGGTTTTGCCTCCTTTACATTACATGATTGGGGCTCTGGGAAAGATATTCAAGAAAGTGTTTCGCAAAATTTCAGGCACGATACCTCGGCGAGTGATTGAAACAGAGAGGAAAAGGTTTAAAAAGGAAGACCCCTTCACTCAATAGTCTCAAGTCAGCTGGGAAGCGTAAAGCATCAAAGAAAGTAAAAAGATCCAAATAGGATTTCTTTTCCTAAGATGACATATCTACCATATAAAGATTCTCACCCTTCAGTCACCTCATCTTTAAATATTTTCAATGCGGAAAATGTAATTGTCAGTGTAAAACATGGATACTATGAACAATTTCATCCGCAACAACCGATCTATGAAAATGTTCATTTTCAAATTTATTCCAATGAAGATTACTTCATAGATTTGAATTTGACATTTATAGATTTAAATGTTATTGTTAAAAAATCGAACAATGAAAAACTAAGTGCCGCCTAGTTGTTATACTCCGAAAATTGTGTACTACATAATTTATTTCGACAAATAAGCGTCTACATAAATGAAACTTTGGTGAGCCCGAGCAATAATCTTTCAAATTATGCAAGCAATATACAATTAATGTTGATGACACCAATGTCCTATAGGTATTTGACAGGTATGACTATTGGATATGAATATAAAACAAATACTGATACTACCAATATTCTTAGAGAGGGGACAGGTAAAGATTTACATTTAGTCGGGAAAATAATGCATGAGATATTTAATATACCTCAATGGTTGCCTCCCAATGTAAAGATTCATATAAAACTACAACTCGTGCCGTCCAATCATATTATACGAAAAGTACTGGACGCTGCACCTGATGTAACAGTCTCTCTCTCCTCGGCAATACTTCATGTACGAAAACAACAAGTTATGAGTTCTGTGGCTTTGGCAATTGAGAAATTAAGAGCTTGTGGAAACTATATCAAATTACTTGTTCCTCATACAATCACGAATCAACGTCATATTGCTACAGGTACGCGTACCTATACCGATTCATCATTTATCAATGGTGAAATTTCTTCAAAATTAGCATTGGCCTTTGTAAAAAGTGCTAGGCTGTAGGATCATGGACAAATCCCCCGCATAAATTTGAACTGTTTGGACTTTCATCGCTTGTATGTAAAGTAAATGGAATCCTACTCTGCAATTTATCCTTGCGAAAACTCACGGCATTATTGTATTAGAGTTGTCTGGTACTGAAGATATGAGTATTGTCCGGACGGGAAATGTACGGATAGAGTGTACCTTTGCCAAACCGTTGGAGGAAAGCATTGCACTAATCTTGCTAAATCAGTTTAAAACCTATTGGGAAATTACTCCTGACGGCAGTGTTTTATTTGACCTGACACCATTAAAACGGACACAAATAATTGATTTATTTAACATGGACCCCTACATGTTCAAATATAAATCCTATTGCATACCTTCAGATTTTCTGGAGCATATTCAACATGTTGACAATACCCTAGTCATTGTGAATAGCAGTTCATCGATTGTAAAGACAGGGCATTGGTTATGCATCTTTCAAACAAGAAGCAATCTAGGATTTTTTCATCCGCTTAGCTTGCCGTATTCATTCTACACACATCACATTAAAAACTTTCTTGAGCAGTGTGTAAAATATATTATTCAAAATGGAAAGCGGGTACAAGATTTATCAACGAAAAGCTGTGGTTTTCATGCCCTATAATATTTTGTTTTTCGAAGTCGTGGACATACTTACATGGAATTTATCAAGATTTATGGTGACAATCCTCGATTTAGCGACTTTCTAGTTGAAAATACTCTTTCTTAAATCTCTAATATAAGTTTCGGTGCCCTAAAAGTGAAATGCTTTAAAAATGTATAAAAATTTGATTATTAATAAAAATTTGTTTACAAAACACTGTGTTCTTTAGATTTCTTCTTTTACGTATAGGTAATCGTCCGAAACGATAATTGGTGGTAGCTCTTCAGGATTAAACTTGTATTCGTCTTGATGTGCAAAGTCAGGGTCACATTTTCTATAATAAAGGGTAACTTCATTTTTATTAAATCTCTTTGTAAAGTCAATAATACTACCATTATTCATATGATAAAATTCAAGTGTTTCAATTTGCCTATTTAAAGCAATGTCATATACAAAATTCTCATATGATGAATCTCTTTCTGTAACAGCCAAATAAAAGTCTGTAGTTTTATAATCATAATATCCAGTATCTTCACGGCGATGTCATAAAAACAGACTCCTTTATTATTCCAGTAATTGAAGTGTAGACCCGGTTCTTCTTCCCCAAATAATTTAAAACCAAGACGATGCCAGGACTCTTAAAAATAAACTGAACTCACTTTTAGGGTTTTTCACAATCAGGCCAGGATACGTATTTTCCCTTTGATCGAATTTATCATAGTGACGATTGGAGCATAAGAATCCTCTATTATGAGAGTCACAAATCTCTTCAAGACATGAGTTACAGTCTTTAATTTGCACTGCATATCCTCAATGCAATTTACACGGATTGCATATTTTACACTTTTCATTTGACTCATCAGCAAAAGTACAATTCTCGCCGGATGACCAGCTGCCCAAAGTATATAAGCAGAATATGTACGTGTAAAACATTTTTCGATGTTGACTGGTCGACTTCCAAAAGCAAACTGACTCTCAAACAAAATCTCCTACGAGCGTTACAAAATGGACGTCTATGTAGTGGTTAAGAGCAAACCAAAATATCATTTTGTCTCGATTAAAATATCTATAAATTGAGTAAAAGCCTGGGGAGCCAAGGCGACGATAGTCCAAACAAGGGGAATCGGTTCCCATTATATCGTTAATCATTTCTCCAGAAGTTTTCTTTGAAGATATAATTCCAGAAAGTTATCATCCAAAACTAACCACTTTTCCAATTTTACTAGATTACGCATGATTTTCTGTTCTCAAATCATCACTCTCACTGTCTAACACAGACTCTATAAATTGCTCTTTTCAATATATTTCGCCAGCACATTTAATCCGTCTCGTAGTCTCTATATATGTGCTATATTCTAGCCTTAAGCTTGACTGAAGCGTTACACATCTGTTCTTCGGGTGACCCTTGAATTCTCACCCGGCCTCTAGATCCGCTAGCACTAACTAGTGTGACCCAGTTACTGCCATCGTTGATCCGGTCAGTTCTCACCGGGGCCCAATCCTAGTTGAATACCCCTTGTAATTTCTACCACCACCTTCGGCACTCTAGGTCCCGTTTCATTAGCACTTTTAATATTGATTAGTGTATAAGCATCAATGTTTACTGTCCTACTTCCAGAAAGAAACTGATCCTGGATCAATAGTTTCAATCACCTGGGAACGTGTCTAGACATGATTTTGCCTAGAAACAGGGAAAAAAGGGTGTGTCACATTATGTCAGAGGGCTGCGTTTAAAATACTATGCTATTTCCCTATGGCTGTCGTGACGTCAGAGGGCATGTCACAGGAATTTTATGGGAAAAGCGGTATGTATGCTGTGGAAAAAAGGGGGTGTGTCACATAACCTTGCCAAGGACGGGAATTACCGCCTAGAAACAGGGCATGAGCCTGGAATCTTGCTAGCTATCCGCTAGAAACAGGGATGCTGTAACGTCAGAGGGCATGCACTTGAATTCTATGGGAAAAAGGAGGGCATGCCGTTGGAAAAAGGGAGGGCATGTCGTCGGACAAATGGAGGGGATGCTACTAAGTTCTAGTTCACTTTGAAAGAGTCAAAAGAGACCGAAACTTAATTTTTCCCCACACGCCCTTTTTCCCGAAATCCATCCGATAAAAATTTTGAGATACCAGTTTTGTTAAAAATAGTTCAAACATCAGATAATAAAAACTTCGAGGTTGACACAAACCCATTTTTTCACTTTGATATTGTTACTTTGATACCAGTTTTGATACTTTGATAAATATTTGATTTTTTTTTTAAGTTTGATTTTGAAATAAGGGATTTTTAAAAACTTTGAAATTTTTTCAATCAAAAACGAACAAAAATTAATTAAGAAAACTTTCCGAAAAATAACTTTTTTCAAAGAAAAGTAAAGGCCATTTTAAACTTAAACTCAGCAGATACAAATACCTTTTAAAATTCAAACTCAAAATGACCAGAAATTACTATAAGAGAATAAATGAAACCCAAAACGAACAGAAACTAAATAAACAATCATAGAAAATACATACAACATGCAATAATATAAATGAACAAATAGATCTTAAAGCGAGTAATGCTTAGATTGAATATGAAAATCAAGCTTAAGACGAAAAAATATTTTCCTATCGAAGTATAAATGAAACTTAAGACGAACAAAAGTTAAACAAACAATCAATGCAAACAAACATACAATAGATATTAATGTAAATTAATAAATACATCGTAAAACGAGTGAAACTTGAATTGAATATGCAAATCAAGCTTGAGATGAACAAAAATCACTACAAACAAGAGTTTGGGTGTCAAATCCTTCTTTCACTGTAAAAGTCTAAAGCCTACTGCGTCATTGGCACTTTACTGAAAACCAATTCTATTTAAAAAAGTTTCTCTCGTACTTGATATGGAAAATAAATAATGAAACCATAGTAACAATTTGCTGATAAGCTTTCAGCAATTAATATCGTTATACATCAACTATTCAGTTAAATTTATTAGCTCTTTTTCAAGTTGTTCAAGACGAATATAATTTCCCTACAAACAAGTGTTTGGATACTGCCTCCTTCCTTAACTGGACCAGCCCTGAAAATACTTCAAAAGTTTAATTGCAAACTTAGAAAGACTATTTTTACTCCAGCCAATAATAAGAAGGTTATCTGCATATATGCTACACATGAAGCATTAGGCGACCCAGATAAATAAGTTGGAGGTATATGATCCATTTCTCAGAGAATCGTAAAATTAAAATAGATTAAGATAGTTAGGTAACACTTGCAATTGCACCAGATTTCATTTAAATTCGCCTAGCAGTCAATGATAAATATGGATAATGTTCAACCATAGACGTGCTAATACACAAAATTGTTTGAAATAAATATATGTTCAACATAGTACGTTTATGTATTCAACCAGCTTGCTGTCTTCTTTATATTGAATTTTTATAAACGATTCACTTCTGCTGACAAACAAAAAAGGGAATATTTTGTAAAAGCATCTTTGTTATAACTACTTTTTATAACTTTTTTCTACTGATAGAAAACTCCTTGAACGAGGTGCCTTTTTGTAATGTACCCAGCTACAAATACAGCTACAACCCAATTTTTATAAACCATTCACTTCTGTTGACAAAGAAAGAAAAGGGAAATTTTTGTAAAAGCATCTTTGTAATAACCATTTTCTATAACTTTTTTCTACTAGGGGAAAACTCCTTGAACGATGTGCCTTTTTGTAATGTATCCAGCTACAAATACAGCTACAACACAATTTTTATAAACGATTCACTTCGGTTGACAAAGAACAAAAAAGGGAAATTTTTGTAAAAGCATCTTTGTAATAACCACTTTCTATAACTTTTTTCTACTGATGGAAAGCTCCTTGAACGAGGTGCCTTTTTTGTAATGTACCCAGCTACAAATACAGCTACAATACAATTTTTATAAACGATTCACTTCTGTTGACAAAGAACAAAAAAGGGAAATTTTTGTAAAAGCATCTTTGTAATAACCACTTTCTATAACGTTTTTCTACTGATGGAAAACTCCTTGAACGAGGTGCTTTTTTGTAATGTAAGCAGCTACAAATACAGCTACAACAAAATTTTTATAAACGATTCACTTCTGTTGACAATGAACAAAAAAGGTAAATTTTTGTAAAAGCATCTTTGTAATAACCACTTTCTATAACTTTTTTCTACTGATGGAAAACTCCTTGAACGAGGTGCCTTTTTGTAATGTACCCAGCTACAAATACAGCTACAACACAATTTTTATAAACGATTCACTTCTGTTGACAAAGAACAAAAAAGGGAAATTTTTGAAAAAGCATCTTTGTAATAACCACTTTCTATAACTTTTTTCTACTGATGGAAAACTCCTTGAACGAGGTGCCTTTTTGTAATGTACCCAGCTACAAATACAGCTACAACACAATTTTTATAAACGATTCACTTCTGTTGACAAAGAACAAAAAAGGGAAATTTTTGTAAAAGTATCTTTGTAATAACTACTTTCTATAACTTTTTTCTAATGGTGGAAAACTCCTTGAACGAGGTGCCTTTTTGTAATGTACCTAGCAACAAATACCTGTGTAGAAAAATATTTACTTAATACAAAAAGCCAAAGTGAAAGGAGAATTTCATTGGAAGAGATTGAAATAATTGCTTAACTCGAATGGATGAGATCTAAACAATGAGAACTCATAGTTCTGCTTATTTGAGTCATTTACTTTTTCCTGACTGCAAGAAAATCTGCATGTATACCTGCAGATGTAACCTGAAGATTCAAATGGCCAATTTGGTCATTTTTAATTACTTTTTTTATCTTTCCACTTAATAAATATAATCTCAATAGAAAGAAATCTCAATAGAAATCTCAAGAAATCTCTTATAAATCTTAATCAGAGGCAACGTTGCCTATAGTAAAGGCCATACGGCTCCAATGTTTTATTATTTACTATTTAGATATTTTTTTCCCAGCGGCACTTCATATGGAAAAGGTCGTCGTAGAAGCTTCAAAGGGGGCTCATTCGATTGGAAATCGAGAGTTCTAGTGCTCTTTTTAATAGTCGAAAATGAATGGAGGGCAACTAGCCCCCCCCACGCCCATCATTCCCCCAAACACATCCAATCAAAATTTTGAGATAGCCATTTTGTTCAGCGTAGTTGATTTCCAGATAAAAAATACATTTTTGAAGAGGATACTCCCCCACAGCCCTCAGAGCAAGGGTTTTAAGTTATGCCATGGGGGCATATAAGGTTTTTATAGAAGGCGTTGTCATAGAAACTTCAATACAGGCACATTCAATTGGAAATTCAAAGGGCTAGTGCCTCTTTTAATAGTCGAAAGTGATTGGAGTGTAACTAGCCCCCCTTCCCCCCACGCCCATCATTTCCAAAAACACATTCAATCAAAATTTTGAGATGGCCATTTTGGTCAGCGTAGTTGATTTCCAGCTTGCCCATATGCGGTTCCGGCGAACACTCCCCCAAAACCCTTAATACATAGGCTTTAAGTTCAGTCCTGGGGGCAACAAAGGTTTTTATAGAAAGTGTTGCTGTAAACAATTCATTACATGTACTATTGATAGGAAAATAAAGGGCTAGTACCCTTCTTAATAGTCGGGAATTATTGGAGGGCAACTAGCCCCCCCCCCTCACGCCCATCATTCCCCAAACACATCCAATCAAAATTTTGAGATAGCTATTTTGTTCAGCGTAGTTGATCTGAGGATAGAAAATATATTTTTTAGGAGGACACTCCCCCACAACCCTCAGGGCAAGGGTTTTAAGTTATGCCCTGGGGGCATATAAGGTTTTTATAGAAGGCGTTGTCGTAGAAAATTCAAAACATAATCGTTCGATTGGAAATTTAAGGGCTAGTGTCCTATTTAATAGTCGAAGGTGATTGGAGTGTAACTAGCCCCCTTCCCCCCCACGCCCATCATTTCCCCAGACACATCCAATCAAATTTTCAAATAGCCATTTTGTTCAGCCTAGTTGATTTCCTGATGGAAATTTATTTTTGAGGAGGACACTCCCCCACAACCCTCAGGGCAAGGGTTTTAAGTTATGCCCTTGGGGCATATAAGGTTTTTATGGAAGGCGTTGTTGTAGAAACTTAAAAACAGGCTCAATTAATTGCAAATTAAAGGGCTAGTGTCCTTTTTAATAGTCGAAAGTGATTGGAGTGATTGGAGCCCCCCCCCCCCAAGGCCATCATTTCCCAAAACATATCCAATCAAAATTTTGGGATAGCCATTTTGTTCAGCGTAGTTAATTTCCAGATAGAAAATATGTTTTTGAGGAGGACACTCCCCCATAATCTTCAGGGCAAGGATTTTAAGATATACCCTGGGGGCATATGAGGTTTTTATAGAAGGAGTTGTCGTAGAAACTTAAATACAGGATCATTCGATTGGAAATTAAAGGGCTAGTGCCCTTTTTAAAAGTTGAAAGTGATTGGAGGGCAACTAGCCCTCCCCGACGCCCATCATTTCCCCAAACACATCCAATCAAATTTTTAAGATAGCCATTTTGTTCAGTGTAGTTGATTTCCTGATAGAAAATATGTTTTTGAGGAGGACAATCCCCCACAACCCTCAGGGCAAGAGTGTTAAGTTATGCCCTGGGGGCATATAAGTTTTTTATAGAAGGTGTTGTCGTAGAAACTTCAAAACAGGCACATTCAATTGGTAATTCAAAGGGCTAGTGCCCTTTTTAATAGTCGAAAGTGATTGGTGGGTAACTACCCCCCCCCCCCCACGCCCCTAAGTTCCCCAAACACCTCCCATCAAAATTTTGAGATAGCCATTTTGTTCAGTGTAGTTGATTTCCTGATAGAAAATATGTTTTTGGGGAGGAAAATCCCCCACAACCCTCAGGGCAAGGGTTTTAAGTTATGCTCTGGTGGCATATAAGGTTTTTATAGAAGGCGGTGCCGTAGAAACTTCAAAAGAAGCTCATTCGATTGGAAATTCCGAGGGCTAGTGCCCTTTGAAATAGTCGAAAGTGATTTGAGGGCCACTAACCCCCTTCTCACGCCCACCTTTTCCCCAAACACATCCAATCAAAATTTTCAGACAGCCATTTCATTAAACGTAGTTTTAAGTTCTGGAAATTAGGTCTTTGAGGATTACAACTCCCCCAAAGCCCTCAGGGCAAGGGTTTTAATTTAAGGATTCTCCGAATCCTTCATATTATTTCTTATCGAAGGGATGCTCGTATAAACTTTATAGAGGGCTCATTTGATTGAAAATTGAAAGTTCTTGTTCACTTTTCAAGAGTCAAAAGAGATTGAAGGGAAACTAGCCTCTCTGCTCCTCCAACCCCTAAATGCATCAGATAAAAATTTTGAGATAGACATTTTGTTGAAATAGTTCAAAGTACTGATAACGAAAAACTCCGGTGTCGACACAGCCCACCAGGGCCCAGGGGTAGGCGTTGTAAGTTATGCCCTGGGGCATAACTTATTAAGGGGACTTTATAACTTATGGAAAGGGGTTTTGTATGGGAAGAACATATAGGAAATATATTATAAATATCCAATTATAAGGTTAAAATACATAGTCTGTGATAGATGCAAAATTGCTTTGGCACACAAATTCCTATTAAGGTCAATTCCAAACCGTCATGATCCCTTTGTGTCAGCAAGTGAAATGGTCTAAACCCCCTTATTGGAGCTATTTTTTCAATCCATTCATTGTTGTCAATCGCTGTCCACAAGTTATGCAAGCTGTCTATTGTTCATATATAAAGTTTTTATCAAAGAGGTAATCGTATAGACTTTGAAAAAACCCTCATTCGATTTAAACTCAAAGTTCTAGATCCGTTTTTTAAAGTCAAGAATAATCGGACAGTAAGCACCCCCCCCCCCCCTATGCCATAAAAACTTGAAACTTTTTGCAATCAAAAACGAACAACAATTAATTAAAAAAAACTTTCCTAAAAATATTTTTTTAAAAGAAAACTAAAGGCAATTTTAAAATTAAGATAAGGATATAAAAATACCTTTTAAAATAAAAAAAAAAAACGACCATAAATTACTATTAAAGAATAAATGAAACCCAAAACGAACAGAAATTAAATAAACAATCATAGCAAAAACATACAACAAGTAATAATATAAATGAATAAATAGATCTTAAAGCGAGTAATGCTTGGATTGAATATGAAAATCAAGCTTAAAACGAAAAAAAAATTAGTTTGTTATTAAAGTATAAATGAAACTTAAAACGAACAGAAATTAAATAAACAATCAATGCGAACAAACATACAATATATATTAACGTAAATGAATAAATAAATCTTAAAACGAGTGAAACTTAAATTGCATATGCAAATCAAGTTTTAATCGAATAAAAATAGCTACAAACAAGCGTTTGGGTATCGTCTCACTGCAGAAGCCTAAAACCTACTGCGTCATTGGCGCTTTACTGAAAACGAATTATATTACAAATGTTTTTTTTTGTACTTAATATTGAAAATAAATATTAAAAGTACAGTAAAATTTTGAACTGATGAGCTTTCAGCAATTAATATCATTATACATCAATTATTCAGTTTAATTTATTAGGTCTTTTTAAAGTTGTTCAAGACGAATATAATTTCACTACAAACAAGTGTAAGCTGCACCATATTTCATTTAAATTCGCCTAGCAGTCAATGAGAAATATGGATAATTTTCAACCATAGACGTGCTAATATACAAAATTGTTTGAAATAAATATATGTTTAATATAGTACATTTATGTATTCAACCAGCTTGCTGTCTTCTTTATATGGAATTTTTAGAAACGATTCACTTATACTGACAAAGAACAAAAAATGGAAATTTTTGTAAAAGTATCTTTGTAATAACTACTTTCTATAACTTTTTTCTACTGGTGGAAAACTCCTTGAACGAGGTGCCTTTTTGTAATGTACCCAGCTACAAATACCTGTGTAGAAAAAATTTACTTAATACAAAAAGCCAAAGTGAAAGGAGAATTTCAGTGGAAGAGATTGAAATAATTGCTTAACTCAAATGGATGAGATACTCATAGTTCTCATAGTTCTCATAGCAGAACTCATAGTTCTGCTTATTTGAGTCATTTACTTTTTCCTGACGGCACCAAAACTGCATGTATGACCAACCTGAAGATTCAAATGGCCAATTTGGTCACTTTTAATTACTTTTTTGATCTTTCCACTTAATAAATATAATCTCAATAGAAAGAAATCTCAATAGAAATCTCAAGAAATCTCTTATAAATCTCAATCAGAGGCAACGCTGTAGCGTTGCCTATAGTAAAGGCCATACGGTTCCAATGTTTTATTATTTATTATTTATTTATTTTTTTCCTAGAGGCACTTCATATGGAAGGGGTCATCGTATAAGCTTCAAAGGGGGCTCATTCGATTGGAAATCGAGAGTTCTAGTGCCCTTTTTTATAGTCGAAAATGATTAGAGGGCAACTAGCCCCCCCCCCCCACGCCCATCATTCCCCCAAACACATCCGATCAAAATTTTGAGATAGCCCTTTTGTTCAGCGTAGTTGATTTCCAGACAGAAGTATATTTTTGTGGAGGATACTCCCCCACAACCCTCAAGGCAAGGGTTTTAAGTTATGCCCTGGGGGCATATAAGGTTTTTATAGAAGGCGTTGTCGTAGAAACTTCAAAACAGGCTAATTCGATTGGAAATTAAAGAGCTAGTGCCCTTTTTAATAGTCGAAAGTGATTGGAGTGTAACTAGCCCCCCTTCCCCCCCCACGCCCATCATTTCTCCAAACACATCCAATCAAAATTTTAAGATGGCCATTTTGTTCAGCGTAGTTGATTTCCAGATAGAAAGTATGTTTTTGAGGAGGACACTCCCTCATAACCCTCAGGGCAAGGGTTTTAAGCTATGTCCTGGGGGCATATAAGGTTTTTATATGCCGTTGTCGTAGAAACTTCAAAAAAGATTCATTCGATTGGAAATTCAAAGGGCTACTGCCCTTTTTAATAGTCGAAAGTGATTTGAGGGCAACTGCCCCCCCCCCCACGCCCATCGTTCCCCCAAACACATTCAATCAAAATGTTGAGATAGCCATTTCGTTCAGCGTAGTTGATTTTCAGATAGAAAACATGTTTTTGAGGAGACAATCCTCCACAACCCTCAGGGCAAGGGTTTTAAGTTATGCCCTGGGGGCATATAAGGTTTTTATAGAAGGCGTTGTCATAGAAACTTCAAAAAAGGCTCATTCAATTGGAAATTCAAAGGGATAGTGTTCTTTTTAATAGTCAAAAGTGATTGGAGGGAAACTAGCCCCCCCCCCCTACGCCCATCATTCCCCCAAACACATCCAATCAAAATTTTGAGATAGCTATTTTTGTGCCGCGTAGTTGATTTCCAGATTGAAAATATGTTTTTGAGGAGGACACTCCACCACAACCCTCAGGGCAAGGGTTTTAAGTTATGCCCTGGGGGCATATAAGGTTTTTATAGAAGGCGTTGTCATAGAAACTTCAATACAGGATCATTCGATTGGAAATTAAAGGGCTAGTGCCCTTTTTAATAGTCAAAAATGATTGGAGGGCAACTAGCCCCCCCCCCTACGCCCATCATTTCCCCAAACACATCCAATCAAACTTTTGAGATAGCCAATTTGTTCAGTGTAGTTGATTTTGAGATAGAAAAGTATGTTTTTGAGTAGGACACACCCCCACAACCTTCAGGGCAAGAGTTTTAAGTTATGCCCTGGGGGCATATAAGGTTTTTATAGAAGGGATTGTCATAGAAACTTCAATACAGGCTCATTCAATTGAAAATTCAAAGGGCTAGTGCCCTTTTTAATAGTTGAAAGTAATTGGAGGGCAACTACCCCTCCCCCCCGCCAATCATTCTCCCAAACACATCCAATCAAAATTTTCAGATAGCCATTTTGTTCATCGTAGTTGATTTCCTGATAGAAATCAGGATTTTGAGGATGAAACTCACCCACAGCCTTCAGGGGAAGGGTTGCAAGTTATGCCCTGGGGACATATAAGTTTTTTATAGAAGGCGTTGTCGTAGAAACTTCAAAACAGGCACATTCAGAGAGGGCTTTGGAGAGGGCTCATTTGATTGAAAATTGAAAGTTCTTGTTCACTTTTTAAGAGTCAAAAGAGATTGAAGGGCAACTAGCCCCTCTCTTTCCTCCACGCCCTAAATACATCAGATAAAAATTTTGAGATAGCCATTTTGTTCAGTGTAGTTGATTTCCAGATAGAAAATATATTTTTGATGAGGACACTCCCCCACAACCCTCAGGGCAAGAGTTTTAAGTTATGCCCTGGGGGCATATAAGGTTTTTATAGAAGGCGTTGTCGTAGAAACTTCAAAACAGGCATATTCAATTGGAAATTAAAAGGGCCAGTGCCCTTTTTAATAATTGAAAGTGATTGGAGGGTAACTAGCCCCCCCCCCCCGCCCATCATTCCCCCAAACACATCCAATCAAAATTTTGAGGTGGCCATTTTGTTCAACGTAGTTGATTTTCTGATAGAAAATATGTTTTTGAGGAGGACAGTCCCCCACAACCCTCAGGGCAAGGGTTTTAAGTTATGCCCTTGGGGCATATAAGGTTTTTATAGAAGGCGGTGTCGTAGAAACTACAAAACAGGCTCATTCAATTGGAAATTCCGAGGTGTAGTGCCCTTTGTAATAGTCGAAAGTGATTTGAGGGCCACTAACCCCCCTCTCACGCCCACCTTTTCCCCAAACACATCCAATCAAAATTGTAAGACAGCCATTTTATTAAACGTAGTTTTAAGTTCTGGAAATTAGGTCTTTGAGGATTACAACTCCTCCAAAGCCCGCCGGGAAAAGGTTATAATTTAAAGATTCTCCGAATTCTTCAAAATCTTTCATATGGAAGGGATGGTCGTATAAATTTTAGAGAGGGCTCATCTGATTGGAAATTGAAATTTCTTGTTCAAATTTTGAGAGTAAAAAGATATTGAAGGGCAACTAGCCACTCTCCCTCCTCCACGCCCTAAATACATCAGATAAAAATTTTGAGATAGACATTTTGTGAAAATAGTTCAAAGTTCTGATAACAAAAAACTCCGGTGTCGACACAGCCCACCAGGGCCCAGGGGTAGGCGTTGTAAGTTATACCCTGGGGCATAACTTACGCGTCAATGACGCTGTAGCGCCAATGCCGTAGTATGTTTTAGGCTTCTGCAGTGAGACGATACCCAAACTCTTGTTTGTAGTTATTTTTATCCGATTCAAACTTGATTTGCATATTCAATTTAAGTTTCACTCGTTTTAAGATTTAGTTATTCATTTACATGAATACTTAATATATGATTGTTAGCATTGATTGTTTATTTAATTTCTATTCGTTTTAAGTTTCATTTATACTTTAGTAGCAAAATATTTGTTTTCGTTTTAAGCTTGATTTTCATATCCAATCGAAGCATTACTCGCTTTAAGATCTATATATTCATTTATATTATTACTTGTTGTATGTTTTTTGCTATGATTGTTTATTTAATTTCTGTTCGTTTTGGGTTTCATTTATTCTTTAATAGTAATTTCTGGTCGTTTTGAGTTTGAATTTTAACGGGTATTTGTATCTCCTGAGCTTAAGTATAAAATAGCCTTTACTTTTCTTTTAAAAACTTATTTTTCGGAGAGTTTTTTTTTAATTAATAGAAAGAAAAACAACAACTTGCTACTGCTATCAAATGTATTACCACTGCGAACTATAGCAACCATACCCTATTATTTATTTTTTTATTTCTTCCTCTACCGATTTACCCTATCCTTTCAATTTAAAACTGTTAAATTATGTATGTAAAAATGAAATATTACCAAATATTTAAGTAATTAAAATTCTATATCTTTACTATAGTCAGTGATCCAGGGACCGTTATCTTTCAAGGGGTGGCTCACATTCGCTGCAATTGGTTTGAGGGTGGATTATAGGATAATCGGCGGCGCTGATAACAAATATTGGGATGCACAAGTTTGCACGCGTGTAGAACATGGTTATTTTAGCCTATAAAGGGAAATTCGGCCTATAACGACGTCATACCGCTCTTGATTTTATTTACACGGTAAAATAAACTGAAAACCTTACAAACTTGACATATTCTGAATTCTAAGAGCAAGTACTTTCACCTGGGATTTTTAGTTTTTCCTCACAACCTTTATTTTTTTTTTGTTAACCCTTATTTAATTTTGAAAACAAGGTTTTTAAATATGCTTATTCTTAGTTTTTTCGATTTTTCTGAAATTTTTGCTTATATAAGTTTTTTTTATGCTTTCTTTGAATTCTGCTCGTTATTACAAGTCAAACCACGTACCTCTTTTTAAAAAATCTTAATTATTGAGCAACTATTTTTTTTCTAAATAACGTCATAGCTTTTAGAAATTAGCCTACAATGACCAGGTTTTTTTTAAATTTTTTTTAGCTGTTAAAAAAAAACGAAAACGAATCAAACTGCACATCATTCGAACCATCAGAATGTCTTTTAAACATTGCTAATAAAAAAAAAGTCTATACTTGGATCTACAAGAATATATAAGCGTTTGAAAAAGAAAATTCCCCCCCCCCAAAAAAAAGAAAATTTTCTGAATAATGGTGTTTTACTCAAGATATTTTCAAGACAACCTATGATTTTTATCTCACCAAACGATAGATCGCTCTTTCTTGAATCAAATTATGTATTTAGATTCTATAGAACTAATATTTTTAACCAGAAAAAAACAGATGTCTAATTCTGCGATCTCTTGCGTGAATTTGGTATATTTTTTATGCTTTATTTGAATTCTGCTCGTCATTACGAGTCAAACCATGTGCCTCTTTTCCAAAAAATCTTAATTCTTGAGCAACTATTTATTTTTTCTGTAGTAGTAGATACAATCTGGCTTACGTAGACTCATATACGAGCCTCAAGGTGGCGAAGTCGTGTGAACGTGTTGTGCAGAGGTGACTAAGGCTGATTTAGGATACTATTTTCTTTAAATCCCAGCATAGCAGGGGCCAATAATCCAATAGGTTATATTGGGTCAGTTGCCACTGATGTAGTAGACAGTAAATGTCATGATCAGCTGAAAGTAAGGTTTAGACTACGGCATTAGTAGTTTAATAAAAAAAAAAAATCAAATATTTAAAACTGAACATGAAGCGATGGCTCAAATCTTCTTTGTCTTCTTTATCTTCGTCTTCGGACTCGTTCTGATTCACATCGGAAAGTAGGCATTTTTGGAGGTCAGCTCCCCAATTGCATGCGGTGTCACATAAACCTATTTTGGAGAATTTGCACTGTGAGCCGCAACTCGTCTTGTCACAGTTGCAAAAAGAAAGCGATGCTAGCCCATGCGGCATCGCAGAAACTAGGTCTGGCTTCAGTTCATGATCTTCAATTCTCCAGCCCATATCGGTAGTCTGAGATAAACCAATACAGGGCTTGTGGCTTTGGATCCAAATCAGTGACTGGAACATGCACCTCTTCAAATGAAGCAGAAACGAGATATCAGTTAGTGGTAAACGCCGCAAATCCTCCAATCTTGAGTACAAATCTGCTCGAAGATCATTCAGACTATTGAAGTTAGTCGTACTTCTGCCTTACAGTAACCACAAGCTGCTTACAGACGTTGACTAAACCATCATTTTGCACAAATGAAGCCTTCTCTGCAAGGGCTTGAACTTCATCACCTAAAGACCCCAACAAAGTTTCTGAAGACTTCGCAGCTCGAAAAAAGCTATTCTTTCCAATTCCATACAGAATGCTTGTGGTGTCACATCCACTCAAGCTGTGGACGAGCGGCAAGGCGTTGCAAAATGTTACTCCTATTTTTGTTCTGCTTCCGTATGAATAGGTATACAGCAGCACGGAAATTTAACCCAAGCTGCTTGAGGCCGAGACTAGCAAGATACTGGAAATAGTATGCAGCTAGTAAGACGATATCAGTATCGTTGGCTTGTATTATCACAAGTGTGCTCTTTCGTCTTGCGGTAACTGCTGTGTGGCATAACACCCAAGTGTAAGCTTCATCATGGCAAGACGAGAAATCGTAATCAACAGAGCTTCCATGTGGCGTAACGGTAACAGCTCTATGTCGACTCGCGAAACCTCCAGCGATATGAACCATCAGACGGGTCAAAATTTTATACACCCAGACCTCGAAAACAATTTTCAAGAGTCGACCTTTGGCTGAGCGACTACTGAGAATCCCGTCCCAGAGTGTTGCAACTTTGCTGGAGGAAGTGAACGGGCTGAAAATATTTCCTCTAGGATCTCCTCTTCTTTCTCGACAGCCAGATGCTTCTTTGAGGTTGGACGAGTAGTCATCATGGGTTGTATCGTCACTAAGACCGTCATACCTCTTACCAACCAAATGGACAGACTGACAAGCTTCGGGTATGTTCCTAAGAATCCCATCGTAAATTCTTATTCCAAAATCTGCTATCGTCTCATTTTGTTCTGGTCGATAACACCTTATGACACTCATGACATCAACTATATAGTCAGATCGAGGAGTCTTCAAAAAGCGTATGTGGTATCATTTTTGGCCATGACTGCAAGCCAGACGGTTGCAGAATGTAGTTCAAGGCTGTTGACTTTGTACCAGTACGTAGCTGAGGCTCCCTACGACTTGATGATAATACTGCAAGTGAGGCCAGATATGGCTGTAGCTCGTACTTCAGCAACTCACAGAAGGACGAAGTTTGTGTTGAATGTGCGAGACCCAGAGCTCGTTTAAGCACCTTAGTTTCCCCAAAATATTTTTTTTCGTGGCTTTTTCTTTTTTCCTTTTTTGGCAAACGAGGCGAAAGTTTGTACTATGCCAACTTTTACTTTCGCGGATATCCCGGCTAGATGTGAGCTCATGGATTCGAAGCCAATGTCTCGGAAGTTCAGCAGACTATTTGCTACGGCTTCTGAAGCTCTATCTCCTGTCATAAAGTTGTATAGCTCTGATATCGTCGTCTTGAACGGGTTTACGAACAACTCTACCAAGTTCATAACACGATTTTCACCTTTTATTATCAGATTTGTAAACACAGTGGTATCTTCATGATGCTTCATTGCCTCGTCATCCATATTCAAGTTTGCTTTCAGTATTCCGGTGACTGCTGTGAGAAAGTGGAGAGTAGCCAGATATCGATCCCTGGCATTTTCATTCGTTGTCGCACTAACGATACCAGAAACTCCTCGATGACCTTTGATGTCCAGATTCACGGTCGACTCTAAAGCCAGATGGTATGCAAACTGCAAAACGGCATGGTTGTTTTCCAAGCAACAAAATTGTCACTTACAAACTCTCTGTGAAATTCTGGCGCTTTTTCAGGCAGTCGTAGCATTTCTTCTAGGTAGTTAAGCGCAACTGCGGCGTATTTGTGGTTTCCAGATGCGAAGAAAATCGGAATCATCTCTTTTGTGTGGCGTTTATGTGTGATCCCTAGTCCGCGGCTCTTTCAGCATAAAGATAGTCGTTTCCGGTACGGATAAGATCTAATAGTTCCTCCAGAGGTTATGATTTCTTATGGTAGATCTGGACTCGTTGCACTTCGAGAAAAGTGAAGCAGTGCTGTCTAACGCATTTCCTATCTGTTTACATGCTTCAGAACTATGGTGCCACCTGGCACCATAACCTATGGTACCAACATGGTGCACCTCAGGCAAGACAACTGGCAACCCCTAAAATCGTTGTCGGAATCCTTACCTTTAGCTAGATCAGATAAATATTGCATATCCTGTCCTTTTACGTCGTAGCTTCCAGTACTTTATCCAATAGTAAGTGGCCCAAGGCTCCCTGTTATTCAAAAAAAGAGAGGGGGTGGCTCATATTATCCACGGTATGTTTGGGTACGAATTCCGGGGTAACGTAAGCTGCTTAAAACGAATATCGGGATGCACAAGCTCGCACTAATGTAGAACTAGACGATTTTAGCCTATAAAGGAGAAATAAGCCTTTTATGGCTAAGTACTTTATGTAACTAAAACCCGATGTAAGATGCTCGACTTGTTTCTTATTGGTGTGGAAACCAAATTCGCGCATGCGATCGCAAAACGAGGCATCTGTTTTTTTTTTCTTCCTGGTTAAAAATATTAGTTTTATATAATTTAAATAAACTATTTTATTCAGAAAAAAGCGATATATCTTTTGGTGAAATAAAAACTATAGTTTGAAAATATTTAGAGTAAAACGCCACTATCCATAAAATTTTCTTTTTTTGAGGGGGGGGGGGAATTTTTTTGTTGAAACGCTTATATATTCTCGCAGATTTAAGTCTCGACTTTGTTTTATTAACAACATGTAAAGGACAATCGGACGGTTCGAATGATGTGCAGTTTGATTCGTTTTCATTTTTTTTTACAGCTAAAAAAAACTTAAAAAAAACTTGGTCATTGTAGGCTAATTTCTGAAAGCTATGACGCTAACTGGGAAAAAATTAATAGTTGCTCAAGAATTAATATTTTTTGGAAAAGAGGCACAAAGTTTTACTTGTAACGACGAGCAGAATTCAAATACAACCTAAAAAAATATACTTAGGCACCTGCTAATTTTAGGAAAACCAAAAAACCTGAGAAAAAGTATACTAAAATCTTTTTTTAAAAACTATACAGGGGCTAAATAAAAGAAAAAGGTTGTGGGGAAAAATTTAAAATACTAAGCAAAACTACTTTTTCTTAGAATTCAGAATATGTCAAGTTTATAAAGTTGTCAGCTTATTTTGCTATTTAAAAAAAAATCAAGAGCGGTATGACGTCATTATAGGCCAAATTTTATTTTATAGGCTAAAAAGACGATGTTCTACACGCGTGCGAACTTGTACACCCCAATATTCATTGCAAGCTCCTCTGATTACCTTGGAATCCACCCTCAAACCAACTGCAGCTGATTTGAGCCACCTCTTCCCTTTTTTTGAACGATAGCGAACCTTGGATTACTGACTACTAAGGTTTGTAAGAACTCTGAACCTTATAAAGACCATGATTTTCCCAACCTCTCCCGAACATCCTTTTAAACCTAGCATTGATTTCATAAGTAAAATCTTAAATCTACCAAGCATGTCTGAACAAAGCACCCTTGTGTCAGCATTCTAATAGTATTCTATCCTTCAAGTATGCACAGCCTAGTTCCCACCTAATGTTTCTCATAGAATTCTAATTATCATATTTTTGTTAAATGCACTAAATTACCGATGCTTCTGTAGACAAAATTATTCGTAAATTATCTTGAAATAGTATCTCGTCCAGGGATAGGAAAATGTCAATTAGAGAGATTTGAAAGATGCTTTTTTCTAAAAAAGATTCTAAAAACAAAGAACTTGTTATCTGAATTATTCTTTGTCATTAACATATTTTTATATCTTCTGCAAACTCCATACTTTAAGGCTGCCAAAAGCCGCTCTTAGCTCTATTAATTAATTAAACATTTCTGAATTTTGATTTGAAAGCAATTTTTAGGCCTACTGAACTTTTCAAAAATCAGCCAGATTACAGTCCGTACCGTGCACTAGGATACTGGGTGGACAAAGACAGTGAGCCAATTCAACCCAGTTTCAAGGTTGCTGCACCTGCACAGGGAATATTCCTCCTACAGCAAATGGTTGTTTCAACTCATATAGCTACCGTAAGTGTCTATTATTTAAGGATATTAGTAGTAAATTAAAGGGATTTGCTACAAAAAAAAAAAAAATTGATAGTAGCTAGATCTAGAATTTCCTACCAGCTTTCAAACCATGTTAGAATAGTTGATATACGGTAAAATACAAAGAAAATGGAAGAAGTAAAGAAAATCAAACGGGATGTCGGCCCCAAACCCTAGTAGGGCCAGATCTCGGAGAGGGGGACGCAGAGACTTCCCCTTAAAAAGAACAAAAGTATTTTAACTTTTGAAAATATAGAAAATAATCAGATAAAATATAGTAATTGGAAAAAGAAAACGCTAGAAAAGTTGATATCCCTTAAATTTCACCAAAACGTTTGAATTAAGGAAAAGCAAGCGGAATGTCGGCCCAAAACCCTAGAAGGGCTTGAGCCACAAGATGGGGGCATAGACAATTCCCGGTAATAAGACCAACTGTTAAAATCATAAAAACACAGGAAATTAGCAATTAAAATTTAATAAATGGAAAAAGAAAACGTTGAAAAAGTTGATATAATGATAAAATATAACCAAAAGTGTGAATTAAATAAATCGAATGAGATGTCACCTCCAAACCCTAAGAGGGCCTAGAGGAGTCAAGACTCAGACATACAGTCTTCCCCTTAAAAGGATAAAATATTAAAATTACGAAAATACGGGAAATTAAAAGTTAACAGTTTTACAAATGGAAAAAGAAACTGTTAAAAGCATTCATATACTGTAAAATATAGCAAAAATAATTTGAAATAAAGAAAATCAAAGAGTATGTCCGTCCCAAATCCTAGATGAAACAATGGGCAAACAAGGGATATAGAGACTTCCCCTTAAAAAGATCAAATGTTAAAATCATGAAAATACTGCAAATAAGCAGCTAAAACTTAATAAATGAAAAAAGAAAACAACAAAAATGTTAATATACGGTAAAATATAACCAAATAAGTGTGAATTAAAGAAAATTCTATGGGATGTCGGCATCATAACCATAGAAGGGCTAGGGACCTTTTCTCTTTAAGAGTTGGTGCGTTTTTTTTAACAGTTTTTGCAAGTCTCTTATATCTCTTGTAAATTAACTGGTACTGAATTGACTTGCTGTTTGAGTGTTCGCTTATACCGCCTTTTCTTTTCAGGAGGGGTTTAACTAAGGCAAAAATTTTCCAAGTCTACTGCTTCGAACATTTCATTAGAGTCATTAATAAATGCTTAGATAAGATTATCTGAGTTCAAGCTTGTTCAAACTAAATTTGTCAAGAGATTATAAGGAATGTGATGTCTCACAGTTAAGGGAGTTATAACATATGCATAATTTTTCTAATCAAGAGCCTGGGAGATACTGTTGTAATTTTTCTCTTTCCAGGAACCTTTATGTAAGGTAGGGGTCCTTGTGGGGTATTTTGTGAACTCGTAAACAAAATACTTCCCAGAAGTTTTTTTTATTATGCATATGCACAGGGGAGGTATCTATTTAAAAAGATGTAGAACACTAGCTCTCAGACCAAGACGAAGCTCTTAGAAAGGTAAGAAAACAAATGTCTGTATTAGAAATGCCATCAGTAGCTCCCCTATTCTCCAATGCCACGTTTTGAGGCGTCTCTTATCTCTCAATGTAATACCATCGTATGCCCTCTATCTCCCTAAACACTAACGAGCGGAGTACCTATCTTTCTATGCAATGCCCTGAAAATTCCTTTCTTCATACAAAATGCCGTGAAAACCTCTCTATCTTCCTGTACAATACCATGAGAACTTCCCTATCTTTCTCTACAATGTCCTGAAAACTTCCCCATCTTCCTTTAAAATGCCGTAATATTTTCCCTCTCTTCCTATTCAATGTTGTGAAAACTAAAAGCTCCCTATCCTCCTATACAATGTCGTAAAAACTATCCTCTCTTCCTATACAGTGTCGTAAAAACTGCCCTATCTTCCTATACAATGTCCTGTAACTTCCTTAGCATCCTATAAAATGTCAGAAAAACTTCCCTATCATCCTATTCAATGTCGTGAAAACCTACCTATCGTGTTATGCAGTGTCGTGAAAACTTCCCTAACTTCTTATACAATGTCGTGAAAACTTCCCTAACTTCTTATACAATGTCGTGAAAACTTCCCTATCGTTCTATACAATGTCGGGGAAACTTCCCTATCTTCCTATACAATGTTATGGAAACTTCCCTATCTCTCAATGAAATGTCTTGAGGACTTCCACTACATCGGTCGTTTAAATCATTATAGGTATATCTACCACCACACTTCCGTCAATTTTGTCATGTTGAGCCGTGAAAAAAGGTAAGCCAAACTTATTAGTTAAATTTCATACTTCTGCCGGTCCATAGAAATTCAAACATCAACAATCTGTTGATGTTACAAAGCCTAGTTTATTTCTTGTCTTTATTCAGTTGCAATTATTGGAGTAAAAAAATAATGGAATCGCAATTATATTTGGTGAAATATAAAGATAGGCTACTTGTAATAGACAAAAATATAATATTATTCGCAAGCCAATTGAATTAACCATTATCACAAAAGCAGGGGTTTTCCGCATGTTAATATAGAAAGAATAATACTCCTATTATCATAATCTGTTTCCTCTTCCATTATTGATATCTCCTTTTGTCTTTGGATAGTTCTTAGGTATTTTTTAGCCTTTTTTCTTGCTTGTTATTTCCAGCGTCCAAGAAACTGCTACGAGTGCACCGTTCACATCATTTTCCCCTGTTTTAGATAAATTATACTTCAGTGGCTACTTTTTTAACGTATGTTTACTTTAACAATTAGTATTTGTGTTATCAGTTGTTACGAAAGTTGTCAGCTCTCTTTTTTCAGACTACACAGACACACACGGTGGGAACAACAGTGACACATATCCTCCCATGTATACCCTTGTCAGGGGTTAACGGGTCTTTGTGCAACCCATCAGTTTACTCTACCTCTTCCAGTCCAGGTTCCAGTTCCAGTACCAGTACATCTTCCTCTGCGGCATAGTGATTCTGTTGACAGTGAACGAAAAACTTTTAATTTATTTTATTTATTAATAATCTTACTTTTTGATGTTAGTGACTTTCTTAAAAGCTATTACTATCTTTAGTTTATTATAGTTGGCACAGTTTATGTCAGCAACTAGGTTAAACAGACTTTGTAAGACGAAAGAAAATTCTTGAACTATGGCTGCTATGAAAATATATTTTTTCAAGATCTGCATGTCCATACACACTAAAAAATGTATCATCAGCTGTAGAAATAAATACTTTTACATTTATTTTAATTTTTGTTCTTATCTTTGTTAGTTTAACACTGGGGTTATTATCATTTATCGTAGGAACACAGATACACTGTCTTAGTAGACTTTTGTGGATACAAAGGACAATATTTGTCTTTAAAAGTTTATTTTTCGCTCTGATAAAGTCAAACTCATTCCTTCGGCCAAGTCAACAAACAAAACAAAAAAATAGAACGACCAAAAAAAAAAAACAAAGGTTAAAGACTAAAGAAATATGTCATTTATTTCGTATGTCATATGTCAATGCTGAAAACAACTCCTAAATTTGTATATAACAGTGTTTATCCTTTTCTCCAAATCATGTTAAAAGATTGGTCTTGGGTGCAGTTGTGATCCGGCTTGAAAATTTAAGGTTGTAGCCTATGACCTTGAAGCTGTAAACCGGAAGACGCATGCAGGAACATATCCAGGATTTTTTTTGGGTGGCCTACGAAAAATAACAAATATTTCGGTAGAGTAAATAGCAAAAAGAAAACAAATTATTCACAAGGTGAATATACATAAGTTCTGAATATTACATTTTTTTTTAATATACAGAAATTAAAAAAATGTTAGGGTTAATTGGGGACCCGGTTCCTGATGCATCTAAGGGTATGTCCTAAAACAAATAAATTTTTCTTCAGTCCACCAGATAGACAAAAACAAGGAAGTACATCTTAGCTTCTAGTAATCATATCCAGCGGAACAGCGCTGTCTAAGTAAAGAGCGAAGTGAGCACAATGTATAATATATATTTTATATATATATATATATATATATATATATATATATTATATATATATATATATATATATATATATATATATATATATATATATATATATATATATATATATATATATATATATATATATATATATATATATATATATATATATATATATATATATATATATATATATATATATATATATATATATATATATATATATATATTTATATATATATATATATACGTCACCACTGTTGCTTCGGTCCTAAGTTGCATCAAAGTTCCGTTTCATCTACTCTTTTCTGGCCCTTCCAATCTCTCAGTCATGGTTGATTTTAACTCGTATTACCATCAAGTAATCCATGCTCTGAAAGTTGCCGTAGCGAAAGCGGTTCCTACAAGACGAGCAAAAATTGGGACAGAAAAATCGATGTGGTCCGAATTCACTGAACTCCAGTCGGCAAAACGACATACAAAAACCTGGCTAAACATTTGGATTGCTTTTGATAGACCGCTACACAGGATTTTATTCGAGCTGAAACTGAGCACAAAGCACAAATATAAAGCTGAAATGAAGAGGTACCGAATCATCGGGCAATAGTTCACTGGAGATAAAAAATTGTTGCTAAGCCTAATCAGACCAGACGATAGTCCATCTAGTACTTCTCTGACACTACATGATTGGCACTCTTACTAAAGTTCGACGTATGAAGATGAGAATCTTAATATAACCAATCAATATGAAACGGAAGTTTCCAGCTGGCTCAAGCACTTACCTGAAAACTTCTATTTCCATCTTCAATTTATCTTGCAGATGTGCATCACCAGGGGTTTTGTTCCAAACTCTTTCCGGAAAGGGGTCATTTCATCTGTCACCAAAAAAGGAAGAGATCCAAACAAATGCAAATCTTATAGACCCATAACCGTCTCGTGCAGCTTGAGAAAAATTTTGAAAATGTGATCTTCTCTGAGCTTGATACTGGACACTTTGGGGACAAATAGTTTGGATTCCAGAGAGGTCTTGGGTGCCCAGAGGGTCACCGCCTTCTGATTAACGTACTTATGGACTCAGAAAGAAAAATTCGCCACTGTATATTTGCACTATTGATATATCGAAAGCGTTTGATAGCGTAAATCACATGCAAGCAATGAATGCTCTACAATCGGAGTAAGTTCGAGCATAGTGAATACTCTGAAATTTCGGTACGAAAATTCGACTGTGTTGGTCAAGTGGAAAAGCTTTTAAATTAATTTCTGTTTGTTTTATATTGACATAGTCTTTTCACGGAAAAAGAAAATAATGCTATAAATCTTTTCGCTTTTTTAAGACTTTATAGTTTGGCCTGCTATTTGTATGCTGAAGAAAAACTTTCAGCAATTTTTAACAACATACACCATTATTAAAATCAGGAGAAAAATAGTAGTGTTTAATTTAGTTACATACCTTCTCTAGTTAACCTGATATAGAAAACTTGATACCATTCGGAGAAAAATCTGTTTACTTTCTTTGATAGCTTGGATACACTTACGCTATTCTGATTTGGTTGAATTTTAAGAGCAGAAGTAGCTCCAAAAGTTTGAACAAAATACCTTTTGTCGTTCTTGGTATACTGCTGAAATACCTTATTGGGAATTAGCATTAATACAGTGCATTTTGATTTAATCTTAAGGCAACATTTAGTTTTTAAACATAATGGGCAAATGGGAGGTTGGACGTGAAAGGGGGACTAGTTGCCCTTAAATCAAAAAAGTACTATAGCCCTTTCTTTTTTGAATCAAATGAGCCCTTTTTGAAGTTTTTTGAAGTTTCTACGGCCTATCCTTCGATACGAATTGCCCTGGTTTAAACAAGAAAAAAAAATAATAACACATTGTATCCATATCGATCTTTACTATAAATATGTCAAGCCTTCCAATCACTTTCGACTATTAAAAAGGGCACTATCCCTTTCATTTTCCAATCGAATGAGCCGTTTTTGAGTTTTTACGACAGCACTTTCTATAAATACCTTATATGCACCCAGGGCATGATTTACAACCCTTGACCCGAGGCCTCTGAGGGGGTTATCATTCTCAAAGACCTAATTTCTAAGACTTTTATCTATGTTGAACAAAATAGCTATCTAAAAATTTTGATTGGATGTGTTTGGGGAAAAGGTCGGCGTGAGAAGGGGGTTAGTTGCCCTCCAATTACTTTCGACACTTAAAAAGGGCAATAGCCCTTTGAATCTTCGATCGAATGAGCCCTTTTTCAAGTTTCTACGACAAAGATGTCAATAAAAACCGCATATACCCCCAGTGCTTAACTTACAGCCCTTGCCCTGAAGACTGTGGGGGGAGTGTCATCCTCAAACATATAATTTCCGGACCTTTCAACTACTTTGAACAAAATGGCTATCTCAAAATTTGATTGGATGTGTTTGGATAAATGGTGGGCGTGGAAGAGGTGCTAGTTGCCTTCCAATCACTTTCGACTATTAAAAAGGGCACTAGCCATTACAATTTCCAGTCGATTGAGCCACTTTTAAAGTTTCTACGACAACGCTTTCTATAAAAACCATATATGCCCTCAAGGCATAACTGACAACCCTTGTCCTGAGGACTGGGGGAGGGTTGTTATCCTCAAAGACATAAGTCCCAGAACTTTCAACTACGTTGAACAAAATGGTTATCTCAAAATTTTGATTGGATGTGTTTGGGGAACAGGTGGGGGTGAGAGGGGGGTTGGTTGCCCTCCAATCTGTTTCGACTATTAAAAAGGGCACTATCCTTTGAATTTCCAATCGAATGAGCCTTTTTTGGACTTTCTAGGACAACGCTTTCTAAAAAAAACTTTTATGCCCCATGGCAGAACTTACAACCCTTACCCTGAGGGCGGTCAGGGATTGTCCTCCTCAAAAACCTAATTTTTATCTGGAAATCAACTACGCTGAACAAAATGGATATCTAAAAATTTTGATTGGATGTGTCTGGGGAAATGGTGGGCGAGGAAGGGGTGTTAGTTGCTTTCCAATCACTTTTGACTATATAAAAGGGCACAAGCCACTCCAATTTCCAATCGAATGAGCCCTTTGTGAAGTTTCTACCACAATTCCTTCGATACGATGTACCGTGGTATAAAGGAAAAACGAATAATACATTGTGCCAACATCGTTCTTTACTTAGGCAGCATGATTGCGCTGCCTACGATAAATTGTGTTTTGAATTAATAGCTTTTGGTGAGTGAATAAAGCCTACTCTAGGAACTAGTCCCCGAAGCCATGCCAAAAACTGGTGGCGCGCCGTGATACGGTCGATGGCAGCGCACCTCCAAATATTTCTAGTGCCGGATAATTTTCTGAGACTACTGAGAGAAAATTTTAAGGCCAAATCCTCCATACAATGGCATTTGCAAAAATTTTGGATTCTTCTGAAAATGCTTTTGAATTTACTTGTCTACTAATTGCTGTCTTTCACTTGTCCTTCCATAGTGATAATTTAAAATGCGACATATGCCATTTTGGTAAAAAATAATATGTTTTGCGAGGAATCAAATGGGACATTCAAAATTTTCCTATCTTGTGCTATTAAGAAGATAAAAAAATGAACAGTAGTGGGGCCATTTCAGGTCCTAGGACATCCCTAGGGACTACTCCTTTCTTCTATAGGTTCAAGAAGAATGTTTAACGGCGATTTCCTCTTTTGTCGACCAGGTGTTGCTATTTTACGCAAAATTCCCACCCAGGCAAGATTTGGCACGATCAAGTGTCACAATTTTAGGTAAAATTCCCAGGTGTTTCAACTACTCGGAATGTGGTCCATATAATACACAAGTTCCTAGCCCCTTTGATCTGTTTCTAGGTGAAATTCTCGCCCAGGCAAGATTCGGCATGTCTAGCCAAGATTTCAAGGACACCCCCTTTTCCCTGTTACTAGGCAAAATCACGTCTAGACACGTTCCCAGGTGGTTGAAACTACTGTTCGAGGATCAGTTTCTTTCTGGAAGTGGAGCAGTAAACATAGATATTTATACATTATTGAATATTAAAAGTGTTTATGAAACGGGACCTAGAGTGCCTAAGGTGACGGTTAAAATTACAAGGAGTGCTCGACTTACCCTAGAATGGGACAAAATGTATAATGGATATGTTATGACATTAAGCAAATTCAAGCCAGAAGAACCATTGTGCTTCGCAGTTAAGATGAATATAGCGCATATACAGTGACTAAAAGATGGATTAAATGTGCTGGCAAAATATATTGAAGAGAACAATTTATAGAAAACAGTCTGTTTTTGACAGTGAGAGTGATGATTTGAAAAACAGAAAATCATGCGTAATCTAGTAAAATTGGAAAAGTGGTTAGTTTTAGATGATGACTTTCTGGAATTATCTCCTCAAAGAAAGATATTTTCTTGAGAAATGCTTAACGATATAATGGGAACCGATTTCCATTCTTTGGACTATTGTATGAAACTTTGTCGTCGTGACCCCCGAACTTTTACTCAATTTAAAAATATATTGATTGAGACAAAACAAAGTGATATTGCGGTTTATACCGCAATATGCGGTTTATACCATTTGTATCGCTCCTAGGAGATGTTGTTTGAGAGTCAGTTTGTTTTTGGAAGTGGAGCAGTCAACATCAAAAAATGTTTTACACACGCCCATTATGCTTGTATACTTTGGGCAGCTGGTCATCCTGTGAGAATTGTAATTTTGATGATGAGTTTAAGTGAACTTTTGCTGAAGAGTATAACTGAGAAAGGGATTTTTCGTATGATAATTTTCTTTGTGACATTACCTTAAATAAGCAAATTGAAACACGTGAATTTTATCATATGAATCAGAATAGTATTATTGAAACTACAAAAAGATTAAATAAAAATGTAGTCACATTGTATTGTAGAAAATGTCAGCCTGACTTTGCAAGTCAAGACGAATACAAGTTGAATCCTGACGAGCTACCTGCACTTATCGTTTCGGATGATTACCTATACTTAGAAGAAGAAATCTAAAGGACAAAGTGTTTTGTATACAAATTTTATCAATAAACAAATTTACATACATTTTTAAAGCATTTCACTTTTAGGGCACCGAAATTTATATTATAGAGGTAAGAACGAGTATTTTCAACTAGAAAGTCGTTCAATAGAGGATTGTTCCCATAAATCTTGATAAATTCCATGTCCACGACTTCGAAAAAAAAAATATAATAGGGCATGAAACTCACAGCTTTTCGTTGATAGATCTTCCACCCGCTTCCTATTTTGAATAATATATTTTCCGCTCTGTTCAAGAAAATTTTTAATGTGAGGTGTGTAGAATGAATACGTCAAGCCAAGCGGATCGAAAAATTCTATATTGCTTCTTGTTTGAAAGATGCACAACCACGTTCCCGTCTTTACACTTGACGGACTGCTATTAGCAATAATAAGGGTATTGTCAACATGTTGTATATGCTCCAGGAAATCTGAAGGTATACAATCTGGACATGTAGGGGTCCATGTTAAGTACTTCATGGTGCCAAGTCTAATAAAACACTACCGTCAGGAGTAATTTCCCAATAGGTTTCAAATTGATTTAGCGAGATTAATGCGATGCTTTCCTCCAATGGTTTAGCAAAGTTACACTCTATCCGTACATTTCACGTCCGGAAAATACTCATATCTTGAGTACCAGAAAAATCTAATACAATAATGTTATGCGTTTTCGCAAACATTTCTTCACTTATACCATTTTTGAATAATTGAGAATCTCGATCTAGGGATTGCATTGTCAATTCGTAGAGGGTCCTATAGGATTTATCAAAGGATAAATTGTAGAGTAGGATTTCATTTACTTTACATACAAGCGAGGAAAGTCTAAATAATTAAAATTTATGCGGGGAATCTGTCCATGACCCAACAGCACTATCGCTTTTTACAAAAGGCAATACCAATTTTGAAAGAATTTCGCCTTTGATAGATGACTAATCGGTATATATACGCGTACATGTAGCAATATGACGTTGATTTGTGATTGTATGAGGAACAAGTAATTTGATATTGTTACCACTGGCTCTTAATTTTTCAATTGCCAAAGCCACAGGACTCATAACTTGTTGTTTTCGTACATGAAGTATTGCCGACGTGAGAGAGACTGTTACAACGGGTGCAGCAGCCAGTAATTTTCGTATAATATAATTGGACGGCGTGAGTTGTAGTTTTATATCAATCTTTACATTAGGAGGCAACCATTGAGGTATATTAAATATTTCGCGATTTAATTTCCCAAATAAATGTAAATCTTTAGTTGTTGCCTCTCTAAGAATATTGGTAGTATCAGTATTTGTTTTATATCCATATCCAATAGTCATACCCCTCAACTGTTATAGGACATTGGTGTCATCAAAATGAATTGTATATAACTTGCATAATTTCAAAGATTATTGTTCGTGCTCACCAAAGCTCCATTGATATAGACGCTTATTTGTCGAAATAAATTATGTATACACAATTTTTGTAGGATAACCCCTCAGTGGCACTTGATTCTTCATTGTTTGATTTTTTAACAATTATATTTAAATCTATAAATGTCTAATTCAAATCGATAAAGTATTCTTCATTAGAATAAATTGAAAATGAACATTTTCAGAGAGTGTTTGTTGTGGGTAAAGTTGTTCATAGTATCCATGTTTTACACTGACATCTAAATTTTTCGCATTAAAAAGGTTTAGAGATGAGGTGACTGAAGGGTGAGAATCTTTACGTGGTAGATAAGCCATCTAAGGAAAACAAATATTTTTTGGATCTTTTCACTTTCTTTGATGCTCTATGCTTCCCGGCAGACTTGAGACTGAAGAGTGATGGGGTCTTTCTCCTCCTTTTTAAACCTGTTCCCCTCTGTTTCAATCGCTCACCGAGGGATCGCGCGCTCGACCTGAGGTTCTTAGAAATACTTTCTTGAATATCTATCCCAGAGCCCCAATCTTGTAATGTAGAAGACGCAAACTCCGCTGCAACCGGTACAATATACTTTTTAACCAAGGGTAGTGCAGAGTGAAAAATCTAAGCAAACCAACTGCCTAGACCGTACCCATACATTGACGAACGACCCCTATAATAGTCTATTCCATGTCCTGACTGGCTTGGTCCAAGAGTAACAACATAGCAATCAATATCAGGACATACAAACTGAGTTCTATTAGCCATTTCACTTAATGGGTCGAAAATGACATCTAATCACGGCCAAACCTTTTGTTATTACTAGTGGTTCGCCCAATTCTCTTCTTAATGTTAACTGACAGAGCTCCAAATAGGAAGTGTTGACTGGAACGTAATGAAGCTACTTTATATTGTAGTGGGGAATATGGTCATTAGAGGTTTTTCGTTCAAGAGCACGTAGGAGGGGGACATTGGTATTACCAACTCTTGATCTCTCGATAAAGGATGCATAAAGAAATATACAACTGTTAGAAGAGAAGGCGGGTGCATAGTCTGCATAGATAACATGTTCATTGCCACTGAAAATTTCTGTCTTGATAATACAGTTGTTAAAACCAAGAACCTCACGTAAATTCTCATTGAGGAAAATTTTTTCATTCTCAAATAGATTGGTAATAAAAATTCTCCTTTGTTCTGTCAAATAATTGAATTGAAAGGCACCATTTTTAAGAGCGGAAATTTTGTTGTTGATAGCACGAGACAGCTCATGCATATTATTGTATTCCCTGTAGGGTATGGTAGCAATAGAGTAATCATTAGAGTCAAAAGTTGCCATTGCACCATTATCACTGAATTCAAAAGATCGCATTATAATACCATTTGTACGATCCTTTCTTAGGATATCATATCTGTTTTTAAGAATATAATCTTTAAGAGCCACTTCATACTTTCCCACAAATTTAATGGTTGGGGAAAGTTTTGTCCAAGAATCGCTGGTTTCTTCAAATCGTCCTAAAAAGGATCAGAAACATTGGACATGAATGTCACATAAAAACCTTCAGACACTATGAACGTCTTCAGCGGGTATCCACGAATCAAATTCAGAGGTGTGTCCTAGCCAGCGAACAAGCAGCTGTCACTTACCCTTGCGTGTACGAGTCTTTACTACCTTTTAAATTTGATACATTCCACTATTTCCATCTTTTTGTAATTCATTATCACAAAATTCGCCAAGAATCTCTTCATCTTTCATATCAATAATTCGATATGTTAATGGTTTAGTACCTAGGATTTTTGACACTTTAAAAATTTCAGTAGACCACAAGTAATTTCCCTTTTCAAAAATCTTTCTTGTACGATTAATTCGAACAATATCACCAACATTAAATTTTTTCTTTCCTGCCTTTTAATTAGAATATTGTTTAAGCAAATATGTACTCTGACTACAATGAACTTCCTGAGGGCTAATATTGAACAAGGATCGATGAGGATGTTGGTTGTATATTTGTATGATTTTATCTAAATCATGAATAAATGCAGCCGTATTTTTCAATGCACAATATCCTTAAATTAAAAGTCGAATGGTCCGTATTAAACGTTCAGCCAGTGCTGCCTTTATAGGACTATGACTATAATAGAGTATTGTATTATATTTTAATAAAATTTTGTTTACATGGGGATTAACAAATTCACTACTACGGTCTATTTGAATTTTTATATGAATCTTGTTCAAAGATGGATTCAAGGGCTTTAGCAACTTCATTACCTCTCTTTGACTGCAATGGAACTGCACATGCAGACCGACTAAACACACTTATTGCGAGTACAATATACTTGTAAGATTTATTATTACGTCTTTGAATCGCGTCTAGAGTCGACAGATCTGCTTTATATATGTGCAAAGGATAAAAGGCTTTAGGTTTTCTATAGTGATTACATTAAACCCTATGATTTCGATGAAGAGTATAACTGGGTTCCTTTTGTAGATAGTCTTGCACATTTTTAGTGTCAATACCAGTGACTTTGGAAAGTGTATTTGGAGAATTTGAACTTCCTGGTTCTCCGATATTTTCATAAGTACCTTTCAAAATTTGATCCACATTCATCGTAAGCGTCCACTGCCCTTTTGATTACTACCAGGCAAATCAATACGTCTTTGCTTTTGTCTAGTTACCGCTGTCAAATCGCCAGTTGGTGTTCTTTCCAGGAAAGATTTAAAATCATCTTCTACCTTTAATGGACTATGTACTTTTAGTTTCATTAGAATTTGATTATTACCGATAAGACTATTAGGAAAATTTAACGACTTTAAAAAATTATATAAATGCTCGTCAAAGGATTCGACTCTTTTAAGATTTGTAGTTAGTTTCGATAATAAGTCAATTAAATTGTAAGGCTTGCCATGGATTATAACATCATTGTTTTTCTCATCAATTTGTTCATTTTCATCGAGATACGTCAAGAGTCTTTTACTTTCTTTACGATAGGATTGAGGCAAAATGTCTGTAGCGCTTGTTATTGCCCATTTCTTTTTCGATATTTCAATATTTCGTTAAAGTTAATAGCTGGATTTGGATTTGAGCGATTTTTCCCGATAAAGTTTTTAGTTAATGAAACTGTGAGTAGCATTTTGAAACAAAATTAATTTTTCATCATCAGGAATTGTTTCATTTTTAAGAAATTTATCAAGGATATCTTCGAAGTGCTCTTTGGGTGAAAGAGCAAGTACAATTGGCACCAATTTATAGTGTTTTGCCATTTCTAGAGGATAATATTTACAATTTCGGCGATTATCGGTAGTAACACTGAAAATAAATTACCACCCGCTTGAACAAGATGTTTACTTTTACAATTAACTTTCTTTTTGCAAGCTAGAGCAGGTAAAAGTGATCGATGTTGCCTTGTCTGTTGCTTAACACGATCTGACAGTTGAACATTACTCTCCGTTAAATTTAAACACAGTTCCGACAAGACATTAATAAATTCCTTGTCAACATCAAGCTTGAGAATTGCTTTTCTAAGTCGTGGTTTTGAATTGGTTAGCACAGAAAATAAATGTCGTTGTTCGTGTAGCTTTTTCATTGTCATGATAGCGACTAATAACCTTTTTTACTATCCACAGGTGGATATGAAATACAGTAATTTCATTATCGAAAATATCAGTGACTACACGCAACTCTTCGGGTGTGTTTTGATTCAGGTCTAATAATATGTAACCAGAAATATTTCGTGATGGGACCGGATAGTAAACAATTGTAAGATTTCTCGCGACCATTCTTCAATAGATTCAGCTAAATCGTCAATAATTAACCTCGAGTTTGGTGCAATACTAGTAAGGATGTCAAGTCATTGTATGAATTTTATGCTTGTATCAATCTTCTTTATTCTATCATAAGATTCTTGCCGTATACTATAGCAATAATAGATATTTTCGGGTTCTCTAAATACATTTTATCACGGTTTTGAATGATTTTCGTTAAAAGTGTCGTTTTGCCAGACATGGACGGCCCGCAAAGAAACGATCTGAAGGGTGTTTTAAATTGATACATACTCTTCCAATGCCAAAATGCAACTAACCTATCCTAACCTCAATCTGTTGAATATATATTCAAGAGTAAATAGAATATATGGTTTCTTTAATTCACCTATATACAACAACATAAAAATATATTTAGAACATAAACATTTTAAAATATATGACGATTGGGTAGCCAGCAAAAACAGCGGCCGGGGCCGGTATCCATGGTGGCCAGCGGCCGATCCTTCACCTGCGTTGGCAGTGGCACGATAAAATAAACACTTAAAAATAAAACACAAAATAAACACTTCAAAATTACCGCTTTGCGCAATGAAATTTAATAAATTTAAATGACTAGGACAAAAAAGGCAGTGCTAAGCTTGTGACGGAAAAATGGCTCCCCTCCCCGCAACAGACGCCCCCCCTCCCACAACTATAGTGCTTTATCCAGACCGAATTGCTTTCTATAATCTACACATTCAAATCGATCTGAAGTCAGGTAGTGGTCATGTGGTAGTACTCTCACAACACCCTCGAGTACATACACTTGTCTGATATGGTTGACATGGCATTTTTTCGACTGGAACTGAATATTTTTTATATTTTAAAGAGCGAATGGCCATGACACTTGCTTTTGGAAGTAAGTTTTGCTGTATACAGTTTATATAAACAGTCATGGTGAAATTTTCCTTAACATAGTGTGCAGGCACCCCTTTGCAGTTTTTTTTGGTAGTCTCATTGTGCGTTTCCACGCAGTACACCTCCAGACCGGGGAATACACCATGCGATACCAAATCATTTCCCGTTTCTGATTTTGATTTTAATAATTGATTTGGGGCGTGGCATTTCACCAGCTCCGGATAGCGGGACTCATTCCAGTTTGTGTAATCTATCTGAAAGCTAATGTACTCTCCATTTTCCAAATCGTCTAATAAATTATCTGTTTTAACTATTAACAATAAAGAATCTGTATCCCCATAAAAAACTTGAACTTGTCCCTCCCTCGTTCACTGGGGCTTACATACATTGTAATAAAACTCCAACATGAGTTTCTTTTAAATGTCTAAAGTGGCACTGCCAGCGGAAATGTTTTATTTATAACTACATTTCTTTATTTTCTTTATAAAAAGACCATATTGGAGTCTATGATCGTGAATGATGTGAAATTTGGATCCGCAATGATTCGAGCACACTCTTTCGAGTCTGTCACAACGTCACAACAACTCCTGTTTCGCACACCCTCACATATCTTACAAAAGGCCGAATTTAAAATGAGTTTAAAGATCTCTTATTTGACCTTTGTTTTTGCTTAGGATTGTTTGTTGACAAAAGTGTCAACAAACATCTTCAAGGTTTTCGGTCGAACTGGAGGGCTCTTTGAATCCTTGTGACATTGAAACCGTTGGCAATCATCCACCGAAAAAGAACGTGGTCTACAACAATATTCTGTTTCGGCTCCAGGTTGGCAATAAACTTTTGTTTTGAAGGTGTCCAGTGCATGCCTTTACAAATTGCAGGGACTCAGCGAGTTCCTATGCTCCGTTCTGTTAATGCAAGGGAAAACAAAGTCTTTTACCGAGTCATGAAGTTCCAGAGGAATTTCACCGTCAATTTCGAAAAACCACCCTTTTGGTCCATTTTCCTCAACAGTGTGAATATTGGGGATCTCTGGAGCAGAAGGATTGTCAAGCCATTGGTAACTCTCACACGGCAAATAAAAGTGAGACATTGCCAACGGCTAAAGGGAATTCATATTCAAGAAAACAGTATCTAGAAATGGGTGAAATGGGCGTTTCTAGGCAAAATTCCCGTCCTTGGCAACAATAGGCATGGTCAGGCTAGATTAGGCATGTCCAGGCAAGACTAGGCATGTCCAGACAAGATTATGCATGTCCAGACAAGATTAGGCATGTCTAGCCAAGATTTCAAGGACATACCCTTTTCCCCGTTACTATGAGAAATCCTTTCTAGACACACCCCCAGGTTGTTGAACTCCCCTGTCTTGTTACTAGGCTAATCTTGTCTAGACACGTTCAGAGGTTGTTGAAATCCCCTCGATGTTTTTCTAGACAAGTTCCCCAGCTAGCAAAATTCCCCCATGTTGTTACTAGGCAAAATTCCCAGGTGGCTGAACTCCCCTAAGTTGTTTCTATGCAAATCATGTCTAGAAAAATTCCCAGGTGGCTGAAAAGCCCTGCAAAACTTTTCTATTAAAAGCCAAAGAGAACTTCCACCCAAAAATATGCTATATGTAGAGTGGGTAGAGACATTTCCCTATCAGTCTCTTTCAAAAAGTTGACAAGTACACAAGCATCTTAAATAATGGATAATACCTATGATCATGTAAGTGCCTTTCTGTCTATAGTTACCCCCTCCCACCCCCCCCACCCCCCAAAAAAAATCTTTATATTTTGGTTTGTTTCAAAATACACTCTTTTTTACGCTGTGTAAACCCTCCCCCCACTATTTACCAGCATTTAATTCGTTCGAAAAAGAAACTATTTTACCCTGAAAGTGTCTTTACACCTTCATGCATTTAAAAACCTTAGAATCGTCTCTCTTAGCGATCTAAACAGAGGCATTCATCAAATGTGTCAAAATCTTTTCTTGTGTGCATTGTATAAATTAACAAAACAAGGGTGTGAATTTAGCCAGAACTCTTTCAAAGGGTGTCCGGCAAACAAGGAAGGGATTAAGCTTATGGCATTGCATAATTCTAAGCTGAACTTTCTCGGCAAAAGTAATACCTAATAGAGATATTTTAGGACATGGAAATTATGTAAAAGGTGGGAGGGGAGTGTAATAAAAATATTTATTTTTATTCTAGCTTAATCTAGTTTTAAACTGCTTATTGCACATAAATGGTAAATCCGCTATATACCCCGCCCCCCCCCATTAATAGGGTCAGAAGTATGCCTAGAATATAGACAAATTATTATCTAGCATTTTTTATCCTATAGTGTTAGGATAAAAATATTCTATTTCCAAATATTCCGGTTTTTTTTCCATTTTTTTAATTCCTGCGTATAAAGAAACGATTGCGTATTATTTCTAAGCCTATTTTGTACGCTTTCTTGGAAATAGTGACTTATTTAAAGGTGGGAGGGAGATACTTCTTAGGGCAATGGCAAAACTATGACTTCCAATAAACTTTTTATCAAGTTTTGGCTTCCTGAAATGACACAGGGCGGGATTTATAAAATTTTAGTTTTAAAATACAACTGTTTATTATTTCTAAAATGGTACAAAATAGGATTTTCGGGTTTATTTCTAGCAAGGAGTTTATTTAAATGTCTTCTAAAAATTAGGGTATTTCTACGTTTACTGGATGGTTTCTCACAAATTATACTTTTCTTGAAATAGGAGTTACTTATTTAAAGGTGTGAGGGGAGAGGGCAATGACAAAACTAATTTTTCTAATAAAGTTTTACAAGTTTTGCCTTCCTGGAAAGAATTGGGCTGTATATTTTTGAGGGTGAGACTATATAATAACTATTTTATGCTTTCTTGAAAAAGGTTGACCTATTTTAGACAATGTTTAAATAATTATAGCTTCTGTTTTTCTTTTCTAGAAGGCTGGATACTAAATTTTCTCTTTTTTTCAGAATTTTCCAATTTTTCCCCCTACCAACAATAGGGTAAGAGGGAATGAGATCGTAATCCTGAATCAATTGGACATGTCTTCCAAATCCGCAGATTAGTAAAGTTTTAAGTCAGGGTAAAACTCAAACGATGCACTATTACTGTTCAATGTGTCTTTCGGCTTTCCTTACAGAGTTAAAATTTAAAAATCATTTGAGACACTGCAAGCGTCATGGGTACCAGTCTGTGAAAACCGTTTCAGGGGACAACGCTACTTTGCGGGTCAAAAGCTTTCAGAATACGCGGCTGCAAAGCAATAAGGTATCATTGCGAATTGAAGCTACTCTGATGGACTTGTCGGATCTGTCAAATTTATTTGAAAAAACATGAAGCTATTACAATCCCTTGAACAGACGTGGAAAGATTCAAGTAATTCCATGCAATTGGTAGATTTTATTGAGACGTTGGGCGGAAAAGATTGTGTTGGTATATCTATGGTTGTTCTCATTAAAACAGCAAATGAGGCAACTTCACGGCTGTTCATTACACAATATCGATTTAATATATCACCCCAGGATGAGTTGGCTATTAAAAATAAAGACATTAGTTCAGTTTCAAAGGAAAAAATTAATAAGGGGATGTAAAAAACCAGGACCATATTCATTTGTACCAAAATATGTCATCAAGGGGAAGTAACTTTCGGGGGGTTGCTCATAAATCGTGTAGTTTAAATGTTAGGCAACAATAATTTTTACCGGTTTACATGCACAATTCCAATAATGATTTGAAATTCATATTACCAGCGTTGGCACCATCGCAGAAAGGTAAAGTTGTAGATGGCACATGGGTAGATGGTTCTTTTTCATTAAACATCATACCGAAATTATCTGAAAAGCTGTTAGTCTTAGAATTTTAATGTGAAACAATTGATAATGGTAATACGTGCTTGAATAAAACCCGTTTCCTTGATTCTTTTAGTTTCTTCCCTAAATCCCTAAGTCAATTAATTCAAGGGCAAAAAAGCGATGATTTTAATAGTTTCCCCTCCCAAAACAGCACTTTCCAGATGATGAACTGTTTCGGGCAAAGGGAGGGTGTAAAAATGGGTGGGATTACTGTTAAATTTACCTTGCAAGTGATTTATTGACGTTGTTGGAAATTGTCTGTAAAAACATGGGCAAAATTCATGAAGAATTCGGGTTGGATTTGGGGTATTATTTTTCCGCTCCTCATTTGGTGATGGATTTAATTCTTAAAATCAGTGGAGCAGAAATAGGTCTGATCGCCGACATGGATCAGCACCCTTTAGAAAGATCAATGTGGGGAGGGTATGTTTTTTACGGGGACCGTATCCTTGAAACCGACCCGACTGGACAACGCACCGGTAAAAAGTTGGATATCGTTTTCTTGAATATGAATTCCCCTTAGCCGTTGGCAATGTCTCACTTTTATTTGAAGTGTGGGAGTTACCAATGGTTTGACAATCCTTCTGCTCAAGATTTCCCCAATATTCATACTGTTGAGGAACATGGACGGATTTTATTCAAGCACGTATTACCATTATCAATTGTTTCACATTTAAATTCTAAGACTAACAGCTTTTCAGATAATTTCGGTATGATGTTTAATGAAAAAGAACCATCTACCCATGCGCAATCTACAACTTCACCTCTCTGCAATCGTGCCAACGCTTGTAATATGAATTTCAAATCGTTATTGGAATTGTGCATGTAAACCGGTAAAAATTATTGTTGTCTAACATTTAAACTACATCATTTATGCGCAACCCCCAGAAAGTTACTTCCCCTTGATAAAATTTTCTGGCATAAATGATTATGATCGTGGTCTTTCACATTCACTTAATTAATTTTTTTCTTACAAACTCAATAATTGTCTTGATTTTTAATAGCCAACTCGTCCTTTGGTGAAAGATTAATTGGATAGTGTGTATGGCGCAGCCGTGAAATTGCCTCATTTGCTGTTCTAATGAGAGCAACCATAGCTGTGCCAGCACAATCTTCTCCACCCAACGTCTAACTAAAATCTACCAACTGCATGGTATTACTTGAATCTCTCCGCGCCTGTGCTAAACAGATCGCAATGGCTTCATTTTTTTCACATGATTCGAACTTTACCGATCCGACACAGCCATGACCGCAGCTTCAATGTCCAATGATACCTTATTGCTTTGCAGCAGTGTGTTCTGAAAGCTTTTGACCCGCAAAGTAGCGTTGTCTCCTGAAACGGTTTCCACAGACTGGTACCCATGACGCTTGCAGTGTCTCAAATTATTTTTTAATTTTAACTCTGTAAGGAAAGCCGAAAGACACATTGAACAGTAATAGTGCATCGTTTGATTTTTACCCTGACTTAAAACTTTACTAATTTGTGGATTTGGAAGACATGTCCAATTGATTCAGGATTAGGATCTCATTCCCTCTTACCCTATTGTTGGTAGGGGGGAAAACTGGAAAATTCTGAAAAAAAGAGAAAATTTAGTATCCAGCCTTCTAGAAAAGAAAAACAGAAGCTGTAATTATTTAAACATTGTCTAAAATAGGTCAACCTTTTCAAGAAAGCATAAAATAGTTATTAAATAGTCTCACCCTCAAAAATATACAGCCCACTCCTTTCCAGGAAGGCAAAACTTTTAAAACTTTATTAGAACAATTAGTTTTGTCATTGCCCTCTCCCCTCCCACCTTTAAATAAGTAACTCCTTTTCAAGAAAAGTAAAATTTGTGAGAAACCATCCAGTAAACGTAGAAATACCCTAATTTTTAGAAGACATTTAAATAAAATCCTTGCTAGAAATAAACCCGAAAATCCTATTTTGTACCATTTTAGAAATAATAAACAGTTGTATTTTAAAACTAAAATTTTATAAATCCCGCCCTGTGTCATTTCAGGAAGCCAAAACTTGATAAAAAGTTTATTGGAAATCATATTTTTGCCATTGCCCTAAGAGGTATCTCCCTCCCACCTTTAAATAAGTCACTATTTCCAGGAAAGCGCAGAAAATAGGCTTAGAAATAGTAAGCAATCGTTTCTTTATACACAGGAATTAAAAAAATGGAATATAAACCGGAATATTTGGAAATAGAATATTTTTATCCTAACACTATAGGATAAAAAATGCTAGATAATAATTTGTCTGTATTCTAGGCATACTTCTGACCCTATTAATGGGGGAGGGGGGGGAGGGGTACATATCGTATTTACCATTTATGTGCAATAAGCAGTTTAAAACTAGATTTTTGTCTAGAATAAAAATAAATATTTTTATTACACTCCCCTCCCGCCTTTTACATAATTTCCATGTCCTAAAATATCTGTATTAGGCATTAATTTTGCCGAGAAAGTTCAGCTTAGAATTATGCAATGTCATAAGCTGAATCCCTTCCTTGTTTACCGGACACCCTTGGAAAGAGTTCTGGCTAAATTCACACCCTTGTTTTGTTAATTTATACAATGCACACACGAAAAGATTTTGACACATTTGATGAATGCCTCTGTTTAGATCGCTAAGAGAGACGATTCTAAGGTTTTTAAATGCATGAAGGAGAAAAGACACTTTCAGGGTAAAATAGTTTCTTTTTGAACGAATTAAATGCTGGTAAATAGTGGGGGGAGGGTTTACACAGCGGAAAAAAGAGTGTATTTGGAAACAAACCAAAATATAAAGATTTTTTTTTGGGGGGGGGGGGGTAACTATAGAGAGATAGACACATACATGATCATAGGTATTATCCATTGTTTAAGATGCTTGTGTACTTGTCAACTTTTTGAAAGAGACTGATAGGGAAATGTCTCTACCCACTCTACATATAGCATATTTTTGGGGGGAAGTTCTCTTTGGCTTTTAATAGAAAAGTTTTGCAGGGGGTTTCAGCCACCTGGGAATTTTTTTAGACATGATTTGCATAGAAACAACTCAGGGGAGTTCAGCCACCTGGGAATTTTGCCTAGTTACAACATGGGGGAGTTTTGCTAGCTGGGGAACTTATCTAGAAAAATATCGTAGGGGATTTCAACCACCAGTGAACGTGTCTAGACAAGATTAGCCTAGTAACAAGACAGGAGAGTTCAACAACCTGGGGCTGTGTCTAGACAGGATTTCTCATAGTAACGGGGAAAAGGGTGTGTCCTTGAAATCTTGGCTAGACTTGCCTAATCTTGTCTAGACATGCATAATCTTGTCTGGACATGCCTAGTCTTGCCTGGACATGCCTAATCTAGCCTGACCATGCCTAATCTTGCCAAGGACGGCAATTTCGCCTAGAAACGCCCATTTCGCCCATTTCTAGATACTGTTTTCTTGAATATGAATTCCCTTTATCCGTTGGCAATGTTTCACTTTTATTTGCCGCGTGGGAGTTACCAATGGTTTGACAATTCTTCCGCTCCAGATTTCCCCAATATTCACAATGTTGAGGAAAATGGACCACAAGAATGGTTTTTCGGAATTAATGGTGAAATTCCTCTGAAACATCATGACTCGGTAAAAGACTTTGTTTTCCCCTGCATCAATAGACCGGTGCATAGGGACTCGCTGTGTCCCTGCAATTTGTAAAGACATGCAATGGACACCTTCAAAACAAAAGTTTACTGCCGACCTGGAGCCGAAACGGAATATTGTTGTAGACCACGTTCTTTTGCGGTGGATGATTGCCAACGGTTTCAATTTCACAAGGATTCAAAGAGCCCTCCAGTTCGACCGAAAACCTTACATGAAGATGTTTGTTGAAACTTTTGTCAACAAACGATCCCAAGCAAAAACAAAGGTCAAATAAGGGATCTTTAAACTCATTTTAAATTCGGCCTTTTGTAAGATACGTGAGGGTGTGCGAAACAGGAGTTGTCGTGACGTTGTGACAGACTCGAAAGAGTGTGCTCGAATCACTGCGGATCCAAATTTCACATCATTCACGATCATAGACTCCAATATGGTCCTCTTACAAAGGAAAAAAAAAAGTAATTTTAAATAAAAACATTGCCGCTGGCAGTGCCATTTTAGAAATATCAAAGAAACTCATGTTGGAGTTTTATTACAATGTATGTAAGCCCCAGTGAACGAGGGAGTGACAAGTTCAAGTTTTTTATGGGGATACCGATTCTTTATTGTTGAAAGTTAAAACAGATAATTTATTAGACGATTTAGAAAATGGAGAGTACACTAGCTCTCGGATGGACTAAACAAACTGGGATGATTCCCGCTATCCAGAGCTAGTGAAGCGCCAGGCCCCAAATCAATTATTCAAATTAAAGTCAAAAACAGGTGATTTGGTAACGCATGGTGTGATTAGGCGATACATGGTGTATTTTTGAGTCCGAATATGTATTATGTGAAAACGCACAATGCCACAGCCAAGTAAGTCTGCAAAGGAGTGCCTACATACTATGTAAAGAAACTTTTCAACATGAGTGTTTACAGGAACTGTATAGAGCAAAAACTTACTTCCAAAAGCAAGTGTCATGGCCATTCGCTCTTTAAAATATAAAAACTATTCAGTTCCAGTCGAAAAAATGCCATGTCAACCATATCAGACAAGTGTATGTACTCGAGGGTGTTGTGAGAGTACTACCACATGACCACTACCTGACTTCAGATCGATTTGAATGTGTAGATTATAGAAAGCAATTCGGTCTGGATAAAGCTCTATAGTTGTGGGAGGGGGGCGTCTGTTGCGGGGAGGGGAGACATTTCTCCGTCACAAGCTTAGCACTGCCCTTTTTGTCCTAGTCATTTAAATTTATTAAATTTCATTGCGCAAAGCGGTAATTTTTAAGTGTTTATTTTGTGTTTTATTTTTAAGTGTTTATTTTATCGTGCCACTGCCAACGCAGGTGAAGGATCGGCCGCTGGCCACCATGGATACCGGCCCCGGCCGCTGTTTTTGCTGGCTACCCAATCGTCATATATTTTAAAATGTTTATGTTCTAAATATATTTTTTATGTTGTTGTATATATGTGAATTAAATAAACCATGTATATTCTATATCTTTTGAATATTTATTCAACAGATTGAGGTTAGGTTCGGTCAGTTGCATTTTGACACTAGAAGAGTATATAACCATTTAAAACACCCTTCAGATCGTCTCTTCCCGGACCGTCCAGGTCCGGAAAAACTAGACTTTTAATGAAAATAATTCAAAACCGCGATAAAATTTATTTAGACAATCCGAAAATATCTATTATTGGTATAGCATATGGCAAGAATCTTATGACAAAATAAAGAAAATTGATCCAGGCATAAAATTCATACAAGGACTTGACATCCTTACTAGTATTGCACCAAATACGTGGTTAATTATTGACGATTTAGTTGAATCTATTGAAGAATGGTCGCGAGAAATCTTACAATTGTTTACTATCCAGTCCCATCACGAAAAATTTCTGTAACTATTGTTCTCCATAATCTTTTTTATCAAAGTAAATGTATGAGAACACTTGCTTTGAATTGTACCTTCTATATCATCTATAGAGCTGTTCGCGATTCAAGTTCTCTTTTAACTCTGAACCAAAAATTTACCCTGGTGAGCCTAAATTTTTACTTCTGACGTACAACCAAACTACTAATAAACTTTATTGTTATATATTATTGAACCTGAATCAAAACACATCAGAAGAGTTGCGTACAGTCACTGACGTTTTTGATACTGCAATTACTGTATTTCATATCCACCTGTGGATAGTAAAAAAGGTCATTAGTCGCTATCATGACAATGAAAAAGCTACACGAACAACGACATTTATTTTCTGTGCTAACCAATTCAAAACCACGACTTAGAAAAGCAATTCTCAAGCTTAATGTTGACAAGGAATTTATTAATCTCTTGCCAGAACTTTGTTTAAATTTAACGGAGAGTAATATTCAACTGTCATATCGTGTTAAGCAACAGACAAGGCAACATCGATCACTTTTACGTGCTCTAGCTTGCAGAAAGAAAGTTAATTGTGAAAGTAAACATCTTGTTCAAGCAGATGGTAGTTTATTTTCAGTGTTACTACCGATAATCGACGAACTTGTAAATATTATCCTCTAGAAATGGCAAAACACTATAAATTGGTGCCAATTGTACTTGTTCTTTCACCCAAAGAGCACTTCGAAGATATCCTTGATAAATTTCTTAACAATGAAACAATTACTGATGATGAAAAATAAATTTTGCTTCAAAATGCCCTTCGTCGTGTCAACAAACTTATCGGGAAAAAAACAATAAACCTTATCGGGAAAAACCGCTCAAAGTCAATGTCATTGATTAACCTTATCATAACAGTGAAACACCGAAAAGGAAGATTTATTAACAAGTGTTGTAGACTTGTTACCTCAATCCTATCGTAAAGAAAGTAAAAGACTCTTGGCGTATCTCGCTGAAAATGAACAAATTGATGAGAAAAAGAATGAAGCTATATTCTAGGGCAAGCCTTACAATTTAATTGATTTATTATCGGATCTAATTGCAAATCGTAAGAAAGTCGAATCCTTTGACGGGCATTTATACAATTTTTTATAGTCGTCAAATTTTCCCAAGAGTCTTATTGGCAACAAGAGAATTTGAAAGAAATTAAAAGAACATAGTCCATTAAAGGTAAAAGATAATGATTTTAAATCTTTGCTGGAAAGAACACCAACTGGCGATTTGACAGCGGTAACTAGACAAAAGCAAAGACGTATTGATTTGCTTGGTAGTATTCAAAAGGGTAGATGACGGTTACGATCAAAGTGAATCAAATTTTGAAAGGTGTTTATGAAAATATTGGAGAACCAGGAAGTTTATTTTCTCCAACTACACTTTCCAAAGTCCCTGGTGTTGTCACTAAAAGTGTACAAGACTATCTACAAAAGGAACTCAGTTACATTCTTCATCGAAATCATAGGGTTTAATGTTATCACTATCGAAAAACTACAGCCTTTTACCCTCGGCATATATTACAAGCAGATCTGTTGACTCTAGACGCGATTCAAAGACGTAATAATAAACCTTACAAGTATATTGTACTCGCAATAAGTGTGTTTAGTCGGTATGCATATGCAGTTACATTGCAGTCAAAGAGAGCCAATGAAGTTGCTAAAGCCCTTGAATCCATCTTTGAACAAGATTCGTATAAAAAATTCAAACAGACCGTGGAAGTGAACTTGTTAATCCCCATGTAAACAGAATTTATTAAAATATAATATAATACTCTATTATAGTCATAGTCCTATAAAGGCCGCATTGGCAGAATGTTTAATATGGACGATTCGACTTTTAATTTCAAGATATTGTTCATTGAAAAATACGGCTGCATTTATTCATGATTTAGATAAAATCATACAAATATACAACCAACGTGCTCATCGATCCCTGTTCAATACTACCCCTAAGGAAGTTCATTATAGTAAGAGTACATATTTTCTTAAACAATATTCTAATTAAAAGGCAGGAAAGAAAAAATTAAATGTTGGTGATATTGTTCGAATTAATTGTACAAGAAAGATTTTTGAAAAGGGGAATTACTTGTGGTCTACTGAACTTTTTAAATTGTCAAAAATCCTAGGTACTAAACCATTAACATATCGAATTCTTGATATGAAAGATGAAGAGATTCTTGGCGAATTTTGTGATAATGAATTACAAAAAGATGGAAATAGTGGAATGTATCAAATTAAAAAGGTATTAAAGACTCGTACACGCCAGGGTAAGTGACAGCTGCTTGTTCGCTGGCTAGGAAATATCTCTGATTTTGATTCGTGGATACCCGCTGAAGACGTTCATAATGTCTGAAGGTTTTTATGTGACATTCATGTCCAATGTTTCTGATCCTCTATATGACGAGTTGAAGAAACCAGCGATTCTTGGACAAAACTTTCCCCAACCATTAAATTTGTGGGAAAGTATGTAGTGGCTCTTAAAGATTGTATTCTTAATAACAGATATGATATCCTAAGAAAGGATCGTACAAATGGTATTATAATGCGATCTTTTGAATTCAGTGATAAAGGTGCAATGGCAACTTTTGTCTCTAATGATTACTCTATTGCTACCATACCCTACAGGGAATACAATAATATGCATGATCTGTGTCGTGCTATCAACAACAAAATTTCCGCTCTTAAAAATGGTGCCTTTCAATTCAATTATTCGACGGAACAAAGGAAAATTTATGTTACCAATCCATTTGAGAATGAAAGAATTTTCCTCAATGAAAATTTACGTGAGGTTCTCGGTCTTAACAACCGTATTATTAAGACAGAAAATTTCAGTGGCAATGACCATGTTATCTATGCAGACTAAGCACCCGCCTTCTCTTCTAACAGTTGTATATTTCTTTATGCATCCTTTATCGAGGGATCAAGAGTTGGTAACACCAATGCCCCCCTCCTACGTGCTCTTGAACGAAAAACCTCTAATGACCATATTCCCCACTACAATATAAAGTAGCTTCAATACGTTCCAGTCAACACTTCGTATTTGGAGCTCTGTCAGTTAACATTAAGAAGTGAATTGGGTGAACCACTAGTAATAACAAAAGGTTTGGCCGTGACTAGATGTCATTTTCGACCCATTCAGTGAAATGGCTAATAGAACTCAGTTTGTATGGCCTGATATTGATTGCTATGTTGCTATTCCTGTACCACGCCAGTTAGGACATGGAATAGACTATTATAGGGGTCGTTCGTCAATGTACGGGTACGGTCTAGGCAGTTGGTTTGCTAAGCTTTTTCACTCTGCACTACCCTTGGTTAAAAAGTATATTGTACCGGTTGCAGCGGAGTTTGTGTCTTCTACATTGCAAGATTGGGGCTCTGGGATAGATATTCAAGAAAGTATTTCTAAAAATCTCAGGTCGAGCGCGCGATCCCTCGGTGAGCGATTGAAACAGAGGGGAACCGGTTTAAAAAGGAGGAGAAAGACCCCATCACTCATTAGTCTCAAGTCTGCCGGGAAGCATAGAGCATCAAAGAAAGTGAAAAGATTAAAAAAAATTTGTTTTCCTTAGATGGCTTATCTATCACGTAAGGATTCTCACCCTTCAGTCACCTCATCTCTAAACCTTTTCAATGCGAAAAATGTAGATGTCAGTGTAAAACATGGATACTATGAACAACTTTACCCGCAACAACCACTCTCTGAAAATGTCCATTTTCAATTTATTCTAATGAAGAATACTTTATCGATTTGAATTAGAAAATCTGATTATCCAGAGACCTCGCAAAAGTATGCTTGTTGCTCTGGGGAATACGTTTGTTTGGATGTGGAGCCGTGTACTATTGCTTCCAAAGTGTGCAAACTGTGGCGGCTCTCATGTATCATATAGTCTTGCTTGCCCGGTCATAAAAAGTTTCCTTGCTTCAAAAAATAAATAGTGAAAGAAGACTTTTTTTTCATTTAATATTAATGGGACTCATCATAAGGAATCGGTCATTGATGAAATGCTCCAGAATCAGGAGATAGTGTTTATCCAAGAGCATCTTCTAACTAACGTAAGTATTAATGTTCTTAAAAGAAGTAGTTATCATGATATTTTTCATACCCATTCCCGAGTTACCTGCGGCTGTCCGTCCGGAGGACTTGCATGCATGTTTAAGAAATATTTGTGAATTATTTCCCCAACTCTCCATGGTTTGAATGATAGTTATCTGGCAGTCAGATTGGGCAATACACTTCTCATTAACGTGTACTTACCGTGTGACTATCGCACGGTAGCCTCTACGAACTGTTTCGCCAAATCCTGCGCAACGCTAAAAACTCTTTTAAGTGACGCCACTGCCAAAGGATTAGAGTTCTTAGTCAAAGGTGATTTTAATGCTGACATCAAGTGCTTCTCGCCCCGATCCGATTCGCTGTTAAGTGCTCACAAAAATCATTAATTTATTCCTATATCCATAATTCCAGAAGCCTGTCTGATATGGATCCTGTTGTTCATTCAATTGGGATGAAGCCATCTGCTGTTGAAGTGCTCACTGATCAGCAAGACTGTGACCACTTACCACTATCGTTCAAAGTTTATTTGGAAATTCAGCAAGCAAATTGTACAAAACGCAGACAAAATAAGTGTTTTACTGTCAGGGACTGGAAGAGGGCTGATATGGCTCTATATTTATTGGCATTGAGCATGTTGTGAGAATCGATCCGTGTTCCGTATCACCTTTTTCAGTGCTCTCTTTATGTTGAAAATAGAAAAGTTGAGCTAAATGTTTAGTATAGCCAGATTGTATCGTGTCTTAAACGTGCCGAAGAATTAAGTGTCCCGAAAAATAGAGTGAGAATAAAAACTCCGAAGTCGTTTTGGAATTTGGATCCTGATTTAAAAACTATTAAAAATAAAGCAAAATTTTGGCTTCGGATTTGGGTTTGTTGCGGTAGGCCTAAAAGAGGTGGTGTATTTGAGATAAAGCAAAGCACAAAATTAAAGTATAATAAATACCTTAGATCTGTTAGATATAAGGGCCTTAATTTTCCGATTTTACGCAAAGAGTGGACAGAGGTGATGACTCCGGAGAAGGTTGAAAATGATTCAGATTCCTATATTTCAGCCCAAACATGGGCTGAATATTATTCTTCCAATTTTTCTAAGGTAAACTACTCTGTCCATTCTTACTTTAGTCGGTTTGTTCATAAATACTTGCCGCTTACAGTTTCACAGCATAACATTATTACCGTGTCTATATCGCCAATCGAAACTGCAGTTAAAAAACTGAAATCTTCATCTACTGACTGTAATGGAATTTCTGCGTTTCACCTGCAGCCAGATTTCGAACTCCTGGTTTCGCCCCTTCGCTTGCTTGTTCAATTCTGTTTAAGTTCGTCTCTGGTACCTGATAGCTTTCTGTGCGGTACGGTAACTTCTATTCTCAAAAAAGGAAAATCCCCTCTTAATTTTTCTTCGTGTCGACCTATTACGACCTATTACTCGTACACTATCTTGCAACGTGAGCAAAGTATTAGAATATATTTTTTTCCGCATCTTACTACTGGGACTGAGAGAACCAGCCTGGTTTTCAGCCTGGGATTGGATGCAATCATACTAACCAAATTCTTTCTTTTCTTCTTTTAGATGCTTCACCAAATAAACAATCTATTCACCTTTGTGCTCTTCATATTTCTAAAGCTTTTGATTCATTTAACCATTTTCAGCTTTTTCACTCTCTTTTTACTAAAGTGATTAACCTTTCTGAAATTTTCTTGCTGAGGTACTGGTACTCATCTCTTCTTAATGTTAAAGTTAATGGTTCAGTTTTTGAAAAACAGATACCCTTCCGAAAACGGGTCCAACAAAGAGGTGTTCTTTCACCTAGCCTATTTAGAATTTGTACTTCTCAAGTTTTAAATTATATACTTCCGACTTATTTCTACTGGTCATCTAAAGTATCATATCTTGCATATGCTGATGATCTTCTTGTCATTAGCCGAGGTAAAGATAGCCTACCTAAGTCTGTTAATTACATTTCTGAAGCATTTGTATGTGTTGGTCTATATCTAAATGTTGATAAATGTGAGGACCTTACTTTTGGCTCTTCCCTTTCTTCACTTTCGCCTCTTGCATGCAAATCGTTTTCTGTCCCTTCTTTCAGGTTGTTGGGCATTAATATTACTAATAGTCTAAGATCTTTCCGTTCCCGGATTATTTCTAATTCCAGGTTAAAAATTCAGGTTGGTTAATCTAGGATTGTTGGAAACAGAGGAAAATACAATAGTAAAGCTTTATGTAAATTATATTCGGCTTTTTGCAATCATTCAGTTGTATATCTTACTGCTTTTTACACTTTGTTAAAAAAGAAAGATATCTCTGCTTTACGTGTCCAGCACTTTCATTTTTGCAAATTCGTTCTTATGCCCCTTTCTTGCTACCGTACTGAGAAAATAATATCAAAATTCGGATTGAATGATGTATTCGCGAAGGTTGCCGTTTTGATTAGAAAGCTGTCAGATACAAAGAAGAACCAACTGCCGCCGTTTCACAGTCTTGAGTGTAGATTTTTGTTTCTTAGTTTGAGTATATATATATTTTTTTGTTGTGTCTTGAGTGTATGTTTTTTTTTTCTGTAGTTGTGTCTTTATATATATATATATATATATATATATATATATATATATATATATATATATATATATATATATATATATATATATATATATATATATATATATATATATATATATATATATATATATATATATATATATATATATATATATATATATATATATATATTACTCCACTATTTACCTTATTGTCATTAGTGGTTAAAAAATAAATAATAATAATAATAGTATACGTGATCATCAATGAAATTGTGGGGGAAAGCTGAAATGTGAACACACCAGTTAAAGATACAAATGGCAAAATTGCTTCAGACCCATCAGAAACAGCCGTAGTATGGACCTTGCATTTCGACAAGATTCTGAACTGAAGCCACCGAGTAGATCCACCAGACATCATTGCATCCCTGTTTTTGAACCTCAAAATCAACTCAGAAGAATCTTTTGATGTAGAAGTACGACAGGCAGCCCACAAGCTGAAGAATAGCAAAGCAGCAGGAACTGTCAGAATAACAGTCGAGATGTAAAAATATCACAGAATACTGTATAGATGAGCGGCTTAAACTTTTTACTAGTATCTGGAAATCTGAAAAGATACCCGATGATTGGACAAAAAGTAGCCTCATCAAATTTTTCAAGAAAGGAGACATCAAAAGTTATGTACGCACTAAATAAAATACGGTGATCGAAAAAGTTTCTACGAAATTAAAAATGAGGCTATTTAATAGCAACGGCCTTTCTAAAGTTATCTTCAGCAGCAAGTGCTGGAATTTAAGTCGACAACAACAGAGACAGATTATTGCCTTCAAAAACAATTGCCTTCGGAGGATTCTGAATATTGACTGGACAGATCACGTCAAAAACCAGATAGTCCGATATATCTCTGGCCAGCCCATGGTTACAGATATCATTCGGCAACGAAGGTGGTGATACCTTGGGCTCGTGATCCGTATGAAGGAAGAAAGGACCCCAAGACAGATCTTGTAATGACATACTAAGGGAACCTGCAAGAGGTTTTCAAAATAAAATTGAGAAATGTCCATGTCCTGCGTTTAGGCAGAACTTGAGCTTGGGTATAATCAAATATAATCAACGGTTACCTGCGGCTGTTGATTTTTTACTTGGAGATGGATTTGACATCTGGTCTTTGCCAGAATTTTGTATCACTTTGAGTCGGAGTAAGTATTCTAAGAGATTTGTACAGGTGCAATTGTCAGCAAACGGTTTTCTGGGAGAGGGGAGGGGATGGATTTCAGTGACGATGAAGTTGTCAGAGGAGAATTTTCAGGCAGGGGGTAATTTGCGTGGGAGAAATTTTTCAAGAAAAAATTGAAACAACAACCCCTGTAAAAAAAAATATTCTCTGGGAACTTTCATAATGCCTCACCTCATTTTTCCATCTTTTCACCTGTAGGTATGTGAGTCTATTCATTTATGCTACATAGAAAACGATTACTGTAAAAAGTGGGAAGTTATGACCTTCAGCACAATTACACTGTGTATAAGAAAAATACATTTTTGAAAGTTTTTAAAGGTTTTCCAGGTGAATTAGACTAATCTTGGTGCTCTGAGTCTTGGTTTTGCTCAATCAGGTTAGAATTTTTTGCTACACAAAACGAAATAAAATCTATTTTGCGTAAAAGAAGGAATTTCTGTGGATTATAAGCTGAGAAACCCCTGACGTTTTTTTTTTCGTTTTATCAGGAAATAACAGTCGACGTATCCAAATTCAGTTTTTATTTACTTCATCAATTTTGATGAGCAAAATTCATAATATTAGCCAAAGAATGAGCTTTTTGTGACACAAAAATCGGTGTACTGGATGCTGTGTGGATTCTTCCGGTTGATGCCAGTAGTAATGATGCTGCTAAAGTAACAATCTGACGCATGGTCTAACGGTTCCCTCCAAACCATCGGAGTACCAAACTTCAATAAAATTTTTACGCCCTTCGTCCACCACCAGAGGTATTCCACGTACCTCTCGCACACCATGTGTGGTGCCCAGGACTTATCTTGGTCACCCAGCTTGACTTCAAAGTACGCCTCGTAGGTGCACTTTACAAGGCCTGTGATGTTCTTCCTGTCCACTGACTATGTGTAATCTCCAAAGATGTAACAGAAAACGTCAGGTTCATTCCTGCATGACTGTCACGCGGAAGTCATATCAATCAGCTGAACGAAATAGAAAAGTGCAGGTTAACATTCAGGCAATGAAATCTAGAATCAATTTGATCGGCTAAGGGTTAATTAAAAAATGTTGCAATCACGCATACATGTATGCAGCTACTTTAGATAAATAAGTTAATGTTGTAATTAGATATATTTTTCGAGAAAAATATGATTGAACTCAAAACCCCCTATAATAGCATTTGTACAGCTAGTCAGGTAGGCCTATGGCTGTCTATCAAAAAGTTGACCTGAACGAGCGCAGTTTATGTGATTATTGGACTCAGAACACCAAAATTAGTATATATCAGTTAAGAAACCCCTGACGATTCTTTGGCTGTTACCCAGTGTTGTCAAAGCTATAGACAGAAAATAATCCAGGGTAAATAGATATTAATTACTAACCCCTCTTCCTCAAGATTTAAGTTTTAAAGAAACTAAGTAAAGAAATGAATTTTTTAAGTAAATAAAGCTCTGCAGTCCATAAAACTGTTGCAAGACAGAATGGTGTGAAAAAATGTTGGGAAAAAATGTACGGCTTTTAGTGTTACCCTTATTATGGTTGTAAGTTGTTTATTGTATCTTTAATATGCTTGGATACTATTCCTTGTACTGTATTTACTTAGAGTGATTACCTTGCACCGTTGTTATTGAGAGTCCTTAGTCTGCACCGTTATTGTTTAGAATCATTTAATAATTGTCTTCTCACCAGCTCAGCAGGAAACATCTCTGATAATTTATTTCAGATGCCCATAACTTAAGTAGCTACCCACAGACACTACCCCTATTAGAACTCTTATTTGTTTCGTCATACAAAAGGTATTTTGGTCTTTGAAAAAAAGTCAAAGAATACTCTGAATGTATGCTTTTCTTTCCAAGGAAACGAATTTGATTCGTTTCTGCCTGATGAAATTAGTGTCTAGTGATTTTTTTTTTTTACAATGTTAATAATTTAAACTCTAATATATGGATTTAAAACAGTAATAGAGAACTGAGATTAAGCTCTATTTAAGTTCTTGGCAACAATTCCCGCAACATGACTTTACTATTGAAATTCCGAACAATAATTACTTCAAACTTAATAAAAATTAGCAAAACTATTTCAAAAATTAACTTAAACTGACTTTTTTTTAATATAATAATTGCTCTCTAATATCTCTTTATATCCCCAAGATCTAAACAATTAGATTTTTTTTTCTTTATATGCACTAACTAATCTCATTATAGACAATAATTGTTCACATGTGCTGTATCATCTGGGAGAAGCTTGTTTCTGAGAAACTAAGTAGTAAGTATTTTCAATCACAAGTAGTTGCATTTGTAAGCAGTCAGAGTCAAAAATTGTAATAATCGCAAGAAGATTTAGTCGGAAGTAGAAGTAGCAGTCACAGTCACAATACTAGTAGTAACAATATTAGTTGTATAGTTGCGGTCACATATACTCAGAGTGACAAGAAGTGGCTGTCACAATCAAAAATAGCCAATTTCACAGTTAAAAGTAGTCACAAGAAGTCACAGTCACAAGCAGCCTCAATTTCCAGTCATATGTAGTCATGGTTCCAAGTGGTCATAGTCGTACAGTCGCAAGTACTTGCAGTTACAAGTTTTCGCAGTCGTAAGCATTCGAAGTTACAAGTTTTCATAGTTGCAAAACGTCCCATTGCCAGTAGTTAGGGTAGCAGCCGTAGTTGCAGTCACAGTAGTAGCAGGAGTAGTAGTATTGGGAGCTATAATAGGAGTACTAGTAGTAGTAGTTGTTGCAGCAGCGGTAGTGGTAGTATTAATACTAGTAGTAGTAGCAGTATCAGTAATAGTAGTAGTAATAGTAGTAGTATTAGTAGTAGTATTAGTAGTAGTAGTAGTAGTAGTAATAATCGTAGTAGTAATAGTAGTAGTAGTAGTAGTAGTTGTAGTTGTAGGAGTAGCAGTAGTAGTAGTAGTAGTAGTAGTAGTATTAGTAGTATTAGTAGTAGTAGTATTAGTAGTAGTAGCAGTAGTAGTAGCAATAGCATTAGTAGTGGTAGAAGCAGTAGCAGTAGTAGTAGTAGCAGTAGCAGTAATAGTAGTAGTAGAAATACTGGAAGTAGTAGTAGTATGAACATAGTGTCTTTAGGTTAGTTTAAAATCCCCCTCAACGTGACTTGAAATTTTATTTTATTAACGTAAGCCGTTCCAAAGATATTACCGATACATCCTTTTGGCAGATTACAAGTAAATAGCATTTTTTTATTTAGTTTAATATCCTCACCGGCATTCCTGTAAATTTTCACCGTAGTACCCTTAAAATTTTTGCAAACTCATGCTTAAACAAGTTATTTCCTGTAAGTCCATTTCTCAATAACCAACCCTTTTTGCAATTGATGGTAACTTGCATAACATTCTATATAGCTTGCATAACTTGCATTATTTTCATAAATTTTCCCAAGAGCTTTCGGAGTCATGTCATTCCCAAATGCTTGGTAATTGGACCAATCGAATATTTTGCCTAAAATGGCTGTTCAAATTTTGGATTAGATATTACAGAGGGAGAGAAGCAACAAGGGGTTTGAAAGGACTAGAAACCTCAATTTACAACCGGAAGTGCCCCAGCAAAATTTCAACGAATCCCTCTATACAAAGTGAGCTGGTGAAAAAAATTCATTCATCATATGATTATGATAAGGAAATTATCATGTGATTTTTAAAAAAAGGAATCTAATTGTTCTCTGAAATATTTCTTCAGAAAAACAGTGTTCTCATACAAAACTTAAAAGGAAACACTTTCTTGTTCTAGCTTAATAATTCTTACGATACAACAATACGGAATTTTAGATTTAGATTATTCGTCACTGCAGAAATTGCATTTTATAGCTTTTGGCAGGTCATTTTTCTCTCCATAGATAAGGGATAACCTGTTTGGCTAACTTAAATTTGTCACAAAAATAAATCAAGAGAATAAGCCAAGCAGACTTTAAAGTGCACAAGAATAGGACATAATTTCTCCCTTTTTCTTCTATTTTCGGCTTGGTAAATCACTAAATAAAAGCGGTACAATCAATCAAGCTGTTCCAAAAGGGTAGGTGGTCTTCCCCCCTGTTTGTCGATGATTTAGAAATAGTTTCAATAACGTACAAGTTATGATAAACAGTTTTTGATTTGTCTAATGAAAATTTAACCCAGCCTTTGGCTTACAAGGCTTACTTCTGTTGAATTACCAATCAAAGGTTGGTCAGCTTACAAGTTTGATATGGGGTGTTATTTATATTGCAATTACTATTACTAATACCAATGCTACTACCACTGCTACTAACAAATCACTGCAGTACCCAGCCGCCCGAGGAAAAAAAAAAATAACATTTACAAGTTTATACATAGATTAAAAAAAAAAATTTAAATCGCTTTTCTATATTGATCGTAAATATGTAATATAAATTACTACAGCAATTTCTAAGCTCCCCTGAGTCTCTCCAAGGGGGTGTATGCACCCTCGATAAATTTCTTATTACATTTACTTCTATTATTGATTATAATCTTAAAAAGATTTTGATAGTATAATATGACATTTTTAGACAAAGACTTTTCCCTTTTCTGTTGTAGTCAGCCTGCATACCAGTTAGACGGGATTAGACAAGGCACGGCCAAAGAGGTTAGAATCCACATTGCAAAAAAGTACATTTAATGGAGATATCCATATTAGGACATGATATTTGGGTAAACCCGGATTCAAACAGGTTTGAATAAGAGGTACTCCCCCGATTGTTACAGTTAGATTCGAATGGCGTAACCATGTCTTTTCATTAACCAGCTCTTTGGGTCACTTCGTTCCCTGTGTCACAGAGTTCAAATTCTGTAAAACAGGTTTATTGCTAGAAACACTTAACATCCAATTTTATTTCCAGGAGTATCCCATGTTTCAATAGGAATTATTCCAAGGGATAATAAGTATGAAAAGAACGCAAATTCAGGCAAGTTGTATGAAACAGTTCTAGGCGTTTACCCTCCGGAAAATACCCAACCCGTAAATACCCCCAATGGAAAATACCCCCCGGAAAAACATCCTTGCTGAAAGAAAATTACTTCCAAAAATATATTCCTCACTGAAAATGCCCCCGGAAAATACCCCTCCTCTTGCAGAAAACTCCCCTACAAAAATGTCCGCAGATTTCCCAATTACAAATACAATCTGTAAGCAATAGGCAAATTGCAAAACATAAAAAGGCACTTAAACTTCTACAATGGAGCTCTCTGATTGTTTAATAGTTTGGGAGGGAGGGAGATATCTCAAAGAGTGCATTTTAATGGCAAAAAATTCCAGCTCTAATTGAGCCATAAGATAAATACCAGAATTAGTTGTAATGGAGAAACGAGGGGACGGTGGAGGTAGAAACTGATGTATAATTCCCAGCGTCATAACCAGGTTTTATTGGGAAGGGGGGGGGGGTGGGGGGTTACAAAAGAAACTTTAAAAACGCATCAAAAATGTGAAAGTGATATCTACTCCCTTATTATTTCTAAGAATATTTCTGGTCTAAGCTGTTATTACGAAAGTAAAGAGTAACATTAAACCCCAAAAGGAGCAGGATTTATTCTTTATAGGAGAAGTTTGCCCCCTTTTCATCCACACCTCCACTTTATGGTCGAAATAACTTCGGATGGTGCTCATTAGATCAGATATTTAGAGTTCAAGTCCTTTTTTATAAGTCGTAAGTGATTGAACACTAACCAGCCTCAGGAGGGGAGTATTTTCCAAAGGGCATTTACCGAGAAGGATTTTTCACGTGGGGTATTTACTGCGGGAGTATTTTCTGGGGGAGTGAGGGTACTTTCTGGGGTGGGGGGGATAATATCCTGCAGGTATTTTCCGCGGAAGGTAAACGCTGGCCATCGTATAAAATGAACACGAAACATAGTTTAAAGCAACATACTGACAAAATAAACATAAGATAATAACATAACAAACAAATAGTAGCATACCAATAATAATAGTATTTAGGCCTCTACATAGTAATAATAGATTTAGCCTCGACATAGTAGATTTTGGCCTGGCACAGTAGATACTGGCCTGACATAGTGGATTTTGGCCTCTCAGAGTAGATTTAGGCTTGACATAGTATTTATAGGCTTGACATGGTAGACTTAGGTTTTGATTAAATAAAAAAAACAAGTTTTTTTAACTAAAAGTAAGGAACGACGTTAAAACTTAAAACGAAGAGAAATTATTCCGTATATGAAAGGGGCTGTCCCCTCCTCAACGCCTCGCTCTTTACGCTAAAGTTTTTCATTGTTTTGAGAAAGTCAAACTTTAGCGTAAACAACGATGCGTTGAAGAGGGGACATCCCCTTTCATATACGGAATAATTTCTGTTCATTTTAAGTTTTAATGTCGTTAAAAAAAAAAATTTTTTATTTAATTTTTAAATGTTTTTGAATTAATACAGGTTTTGATTTTGGCTCACCGTAGATGAATAATTAAAACAAAATTTGAACATTTATTTTACTTTTATTTGGTTAAATGACTTTCTCGAAACTTGTTTAATTTTATTTACGAACGTTTTTAGTAGTAATAAATATACATAAATTACGAATTAACTTACGTAACGAACTTCTATATGAATATATTTTTAATACGTATGTTAGAGGGTTCGCCCCCTAGTCCATACCTTGCTCATTAAGCTAAAGTTCGAATTGTGTTCCAATTTTTAAAATGACCCCTTAATCACAAATGCCGTTAATTAGAATAAATAGCTCTTATGAAAGTACTAAAAAATATTTGGCTTAAAGAGCGAGGTATTGACTAAGGGGTGAACCTAATCATATGCGTAATGTTTTCTGTCGTTTTAAGTTTTGATGTTGCTCCTTACTTTTAGTTGAATAAGTTGTTTTTTTATATATATACATAATTTCTGATCTTCTTTTAAATAATGCTGGGAAATCCGGCGCCCCCTTCATAGCAGTGTCCTTTCCCCCATGAAAACTTCCTCCATTGACAGATCCTCCCACATAACCCCCGGCACCACCCCCCTACCAGAAAAAATACCCCCTGAAAACGTCTGTATACTTCCCAATAACCAATACTATATGTTAACATTGGGCAAAGAAAGTTCATAACTTTCAGCCCGTCCTCCGGGGACTTTGAAGGATTAAGTCATCATAAAAGACATAGCTATCATATTTTCGACCATGCTGAACAAAATGGCTATCTCAAAATTTTGATCGAGTGACTTTGGGAAAAAAATGAGCGTGGGTGGGGGCCTAGCTGCCCTCCATTTTTTTGGTCACATAAAAAGGGAACTAGAACTTTCAATTTCCGTTCCAATGATCCCTCTCACGATATTCTAGGACCTCTGGGTTGATACGAACACCCCTGAAAAAAAAAAAAAAAAAAAAACAAATAAACACGCATCTGTGATCTTTCTTCTGGCAAAAAATGTAAAATTCCACATTTTTGTAGATAGGAGGTTGAAACCTCTGCAGTGGGGTTCTCTGATACGTTGAATATGATGGTGTGATTTTCATTAAGGTTCTATAATTTTTAGGGGTCTTTCCCCCTTTTTTTCGAAAATCAGCCAAATTTTCTCAGGTGCGTAACTTTTGATGAAACTTATATATTTGAAATCAGCATTAAAATCTGATTCTTTTGGTGTATCTATTGGTATCAAAATTCCGTTTTCTAGAGTTTCGGTTACCATTGAGCCGGGTCGCTCCTTACTTACAGTTCGTTACCACGAACTGTTTGATATTGTATATTTAGGCCTTACACAATAGACTTAAGCTTTACATAATAGACTTAGGCTTTATACGGCTGACTTAAATTTACTTAGTAGTCTTAGGTTTGACAGAGTAGATTTAGGCTTGACATGGTAGATCTAGGCTTAATATAATGGATTTAGGATTGACATAATAGATTTAGTATTGACAGTATATTTAGGCTTGACATAGTAGACTTAGGCCTGATATTTTAGATTTAGGCTTGTCATAGTAGATTTATGAGTGTACTCCACAGTATGGGTCTCCCCCTGAAAAATTAACGCGTCCCAAGGAGGCCATAGGAGAACACCCTACAGATATGTAGGGTACTTCTATAGGAGGCACGGAACAAGAAGGACCTTGTCTCTCGGGGGTCCATAATAGAAACTGTGGGACGCTCCCACGGGGCCGTAAATACAGGCGGAGAAGGAAGAAGGCCCCTCAAAGGCACACTCGTCAGGGCCCACTGGTGTGTGCATGCTTCCTGTGAGTTACAAGCCTTCTCCCAGTAATAGGTTAAATTGCAGGGTTATGCAGACCATCATCATGGGGAAATCATCTATAGGAGGATGACTGCGGCATGGCGTAATATGTTGATAAATTGACAACGGTCTCTGCAAAGGGCTGCCTCAACCCTTTTGTGGTACGCGCAATACTGGGGACCTTGAGGTCATCTCTATTCCCACTTGAGGAGTGGGTGACCCTCGAGGAAATTATAGCCTAGTAAACGATACAGCATTCCCATAGGATTCTGACTTATCGTTAATTCTAATGGGCTTGGTCTGTTTTTTTTTACGAACGTTTTAGGGCTGAAAAACCACTTCCTAGCTAATGTATCTGGTATGGGTTTCCTCCCCATTGTAGCATAAATACGATGCGCCTATAAAATTTAAAAGATTGAGTCTTAGAGCTGATTAATTTGGAAATCCTCTCTTAGAATGGCCTCTCTTAGGAGTAGAACAACACCCTTTTCGATGGTCTGAAAAGTTGATTTAAGAAATTAGAATTTAGACCAGGAGGTCATGGGTGCCGGCAGGGGGCAGGGGGACGACGGCCCTCCCCTGGAAATTTGGGACAATAAAATAATTATAAAGAAACCAGAGGAAAGACAGCAGAATAGGGAAAACCCATTGGAAAACTGTGTGTTGCCCCATTGTTGGCTGCCTTCCAATAGATTTTGACCTTCAATAAGGAAGATAGTAAGGGGGGTCCACAACGGACGACAGCCCTCCCAGGATTCGACTGCAGCCCTCTGACGTCACGGCAGCCCATGAAAGATTTTCACGGGAGCCCTGGTTCCAGGCAAGATTCCCACCCTCTGACTTCACGACACACCCTAGCACCTTCTAAATAGGTCTACAGAAAAACAAAAATAGAATTCCCGTGACAAGCCCTCTGACGTTACGACACACCCTTACATTTAAATAGATCCATAAGAAATTAACAACGGATTTGGCTTCCCCCTAGCAAATGCCATTTTTATCGATTCCTTGAAAAATAGAAGTCCCTTATAGCTATCTATTGATTTCCCGGGATGCCAGGTTTTCTATTATTTCTTCAGTATTAAAAAGAGTTCACTATGTCAACATCAAAATTCATGCGTATACATGATTGGGTATTGAAAGTGTTGGCGAAATGGAACCTAGAGGGCGTACAGTAGCAGTGAAAATTACAAGGGGTTGTAGACTAACCCTAGTACTGGGACAAGATGTATGCAGGATATGTTATATCATTAAACAAATTCAAGTCAGAAGAACAGTTATGCTTTGTGGCTAAAGTGAATAGAGTGCATACACAGAGGCTACAAGACGGATTAAATTCGTTAGAGAAATATATTGAACAGAACAATCTATAAAAAATGATTTGTTACTAGCAATTGTTAGTCTGTATTTGGTAGTGAGAGTGTTAAAATGGCTAGATTTGAGAACCAGAGAATCTTACGTAATCTAGTAAAATTGGAAAAGTACTTAATTTTAGATGATGACTTTCTGGAATTATCTCTTAAAAAAAAAAAATTTCTCGAGAAATGCTTAACGATATAATGGGAAGTGATTCTCAATCTTTTAACTATTGCAAAACTTTGTCGTCGCGGTCCAGCTGCTTTTACTCAATTTATAGATATATTAATTGAGACAAAACAAAATGATATTGGGTTCTTGCTCTTATCCACTACTTAGACGGCCATTTTGTGACGTCACTTCTCCTAGAAGACATTTATTTTATTGATCGTGAGTCAGTTTCGTTTTGGAAGTGAGAGAGTCGACATCAAAAATGTTTTAAAGATGCCCCTAACGCTTGTATGAATCCGGCAGCTGGACATACTGTGGGAATCGTATTTTTGCTGATGAATATAATGAAAAGTGTAGATTATGCAATCCATGTAAATTGCATAAAGGATATGCTGTGCAAATAAAAGACTGTAAGTTCTGTGTTGCAGAGATTTGTGACTCTCATAATAGAGGTGTCTTATACTCCATTTGTCACTATGACAAATGTTATAAATGGGAAAATACTTACTCTTGCATGATTGCAAAAAACCCTAAATATGCGTTCAATTTATTTTTGAGAGACTGGTATCGTCGTGGCTTTAAATTGTTTTGGGAAGAAGAACCTGGTCTACGCTTCAATTGCTGGAATAATAAAAGAGTCTTACGATACCGCTTGGAAGACACAGGCTACTATGATTATAAACCTACAGGCTTTTATTTGGCTGTTACAGAAATTGATTCTTCATATGAGAATTTTGCATCTGACATTGCTTGGAATAAGCAAATTGAAACACGCGAATTTTATAATATGAATCAGAACAGTATTATTGGTTTTACAAAGAGATTTAATAAAAATGAAGTTACAATATATTGTAGAAAATCTGACCCCGCCTCTACCTGCCATGATGATGACAAACTAAATACCGAAGAGCTGGTACCCCTTATCGTTTCTTATGATTACCTATATTTAGAAGAAGAAATCTAAAAGTATACAGTGTGTTGTATATATACAAATTCTATTAATAAACACATTTAACTACATTTTTAAAGCATTTCACTTTTAGGACACCGACATTTATAATGTATGGGTAGGAAAGAGTATTTTTATTTGGAAAGTCGTTCAATCGAGGATTTTCACCACAAATTTTGAGGAATTGATTGTAAGTATTTCCACGACTTCGGAAAACAAAATATAATAGTGCATGAAAATCACAGATTTCCGTTGATAAATCCTCTACCCGCTTCCCATTTGGAATAACAGATTTTCCACTCTGCTCAGGAAAATTTTTAATTTGAGGTGTGTAGAATGTGTACGGTAGGCCAAGGGGATCAAGAATTTCTATATTCTTTCTTTTTTCAAAGATACATAGCCAATGCCCCGTCTTTACTGTTAATGGACTGCTATTAAAAATGATAAGGGTATTGTTAACATGTTGATTATGCTCCAGGAAATCTAAAGGTATGCAATAGGGTTTTTATTTGGACCTGTAGGGACCCATATTAAATACATTGATTATTTGAACCGTCTTCATGGTACCAAGTCTAATAAAACACTGGCATCAGGGGTAATTTCCCAATAGTTTTCAAATTGATTTAGCGAGATTAATGCAATACTTTCCTCCAATGGCTCCACAAAATTACAATCTAAACACATTTTAACCGTCTGAACAATACTCAAATCTTGAGTGTGGGACAAATCCAATACAATGATACCATGAGTTTTCACAAACATTTCTTCGGTTATATCATTTTTGAATAATTGTGAATTACAAGCTAAGGATTGTATTGTCAATTCATATAGGGTTCTGTTGGATTCATCAAAGGACAAATTTTAGAGTGGAATTCAATTTACTTTACATACAAGTGATGAAAGTCCAAACAGTTCAAATTTATGTGGAGAATATGTACGTGATCCTACGGCGCTAGAGCTTTTTGCAAAGACCAACGCCAATTTTGACGAAAGTTTGCCATTGATAAATGATGGATCGGTATAGGTAAGTGCACCCTTAGCAATATGGCGTTGATTCGTGATTATTTGAGGAACGAGCAATTTGATATTCTTTCCAGAGGCTCTTAATTTTTCCATTGGCAAGGCAACAGAAATCATAGCTTGCTGTTTTCTTACATGAAGTGTTGCCGACGTGAGAGAGACTAATAAATCGGGTGCCGTGGCAAGTATTTTTTGCAAAATAAAATTCCGCGAAGCGAGGTATATCTTTATATTAATTTTAACATTTTGAGGCAGCCATCGAGGTGAATTAAATATCTCATGATTTAGTGTTCCAATTAAATTTAAATCTTTATTTGTCACATCTCTAAGTATATTTCTAGGGTCCGTATCTGTTTTATATTCATTACCAAGTGCATGTCCTCTCAAAAGCCTATATGACATTGAAGTCATCAACATAAATTGTATATAAATTGCATAACTTGAAATATTATTCCTCGTGTTCACCAATGTTCCATTTACGTAGACACTTATTTGTCTAAATAAATTGTATTGTATACAATTTTCAAAGGATATACCCTCGGCTGCGCTTGGTTTTTCATTGTTAGAGTTTTTAACAATGACATTAAAATCTATAAATGTCGAAGCCAAATCTATGAAGTAGTCTTCAATGGAATAAATTTAAAAATGAACATTTTTAGATAGCAATTGTTGCGGATAAAATTGTTCATACTATCCGTGTTTTACACTGACATCTACATTTTCCGCACTGTAGAGATTTAGAGATGAGTTTACTGAGGGATGAGATTCTTTATATGGTGGATATGCCATTTTCTAGAAATAGAAATCCTACTTAGATCGTTTTACTTTCTTTTTTGATGCTTTAGGCATTTGAGATCAGTTGAGACTAATGATCGATGAGGTCTTTCACACCCTTTTTAAACCTTTTCCACTTCGTTTCAATCGCTCACCAAGGAATCGCGCGCTGAACCTGAGATTTTGTGAAAGAATTTTTTAAAAATACTTCCCAGTGCCAAAATCATTTAGTGTACAGGACGCAACATCCTCGGCAACTGCTGCAATATATTTTTTAGCCAGGGTAGTGTAGTGCAAAACAGCTTAGGAAACCAATTACCGAGACCGTAACCGTACATTGACGAACGACCCCTGTAATAGTCCATTCTATGACCCAACTGTCCTGGTCCAAGAGTAGCAACACAGAAATCAACATCAGGACAGGTAAAATGAGTTCTATTAGCCATCTTACTGAATGGGTCGAAAATGACTTGTAATTCTAGCCAAACCTTTTGTTATTGCTAGAGAATCACTTGATTTACTTCTTAAGTTTAACTGACAGAGCTCCTAATACGTAGTGTTGACTGGAATGTATTGAAGGTGCTTTATATTGTAGTGATGAATATGGCAATTAGAGGTTTTTCGTTCAAGAACACATAGGGGGACATTGGTACTACCAACTCTTGATCTCTCGACAAAGGATGCGTAAAGAAATATACAACTGTCCGAGGAGAAGCTTGGTGAACACTCTGCGAAAATGACACAATCCATGCCACTAGCGCTTCCAGCACTTTCACCATGGATATATTATGTTTTAAACCAAGAAAATCTCTTAGATTATTGTTGAGAATAACCTTTTCATTATCAGTGGGTGAACTAATGTAGATCTTGCCCTCTTCCATAGAATAGTCGAATTAAAAGGCACCATTTTTACCTTATACAATTTTTTTGTTTATAGCACGACACAAATCATTCATACTTCCAAACTCCTTGCATGATAATGTGAGAAAAAGATATTCATATGAATCTATCTTTCCAATTAAATGTAAATCGTTAAGGACCAGCCAATTATGTGGTCTAATTTGTATATCATATGTATGATCCTGTCTTAGGATATCATATGTATTTTTAAGAATACAATCTAAAATGGCAACTTCATACCTTCCCTCAAATATCATGGCAGGGAAGAGTTTTGTCCAAAAATCACTCATTTTATTCAAATCGTGACAAAGAGGGTGCGAAACATTAGACAAGAATGTCACATAAAAACCATTAGACGTTATGAACGTCTTCAGCGGGTATCCATGGATAAAAATCAGATTTGTATCCTAGCCAGCGAACAAGCCACTGTCGCTTACCCTTGCAAGTACAAACCTTTAATACCTCTTAAATTTGATACAATCCACTATTTCCCAACTTTTTGCAATGCATACACGTAAAAACCGCCTAAAATCTCATCATATTTCGTACCACGAAAACGATATTTTATAGGTTTAGTGTCCAAGACTACTGAAACTTTATAAAATTCAGTTGTCCACAAGTAATTCCCCTCTTCAAAAATATTTCTAGTACGACTGATTCGAACAGTATCACCAACATTAAATTTTTTCTTCCCAGCCTTTTCATTAGAATATTGTTTAAGGAAAAGTGTATTTTCACTACGATGCGCTTCATTAGGGATAACATTGTACAAGGATCGATGAGGATGTTGGTTATTTTTTTAACATAAAGTTCTCTAAATCTTGAATAAATGCAGCAGTATTTTTCAATGTACAATACCTTGAAATTAAAAGTCCAATAGTTAATTACTTACTTTTGGTGGGAACCAGACGATGAACTGTCCTGCCCGGCACCAAAGGATCTTGGAATGACTTCCGACGACCACTTGGACCAGTCGGCTGCATCTTCTCCGGTGATCTTCAGTGTAGTCTTTGTCCCATCTAGGACCGTGTCTCCTCAATCCTCCCCACGGTTCCAGGTCCTCCTCGAAGTTTTGCCAAAGGTTCTTCTTTTTTCCTCCTCAGGAGGAGGCTGGTTCGCAGAAAAGGACGTCTCGATATATCGTGACTTCAGGACGGCGCAATGTGTAGCCGAGGAGCTTCAGGCGATGTCTTTTACCGATAAGCGATAGCTCTTCTGATTGGCCACAGTGACTCCTTACTTCCCTATTGGAAATCCTGTCCCGTCCCTTAATGCGGAGGATATAACGAAGGCAGCGTTGGTTGCCTTCGTTAGTCGAATAGTTCGTATCAAACGTTCAGTCAATGCCGCCTTTATAGGACTATGACTGAGTATTGTATTATATTTCAATAAATTTCTCTTACATATGGATTAAGAAATTCACTTCCACGATCTGTTTGAATTTTTTATATGAATCTTTTTCAAAGATGGATTTCTGGGTTTTAGCAACATCATCGCCTCTCTTTGACTGCAATGGAACTGCATATGCATAGTAACTAAAAACACTTATTGCAAGTAGAATATATTTGTACGGTATTATGACGTCTTTGAATCGCATCTAGAGTCAAAACATCTGCTTGTGATATATGCAGAGGGTAAAAGGCTTCAGTTTTTCGATAGTCATGACCTCTTTTTCTATGATTTCGATGAAGAGTATTACTGGGTTCCTTTTGTAAATACTCTTTTGCTAACCTCTTTTCAAGTCCCGTAACTTTAGAAAGTGTAGTGGGAGAATTTGAACTACCTGTCTTTCCAATATTTTCATTCAAACCTTTCAAAACTTTATCCATTTTGCAAGTAACAGTGGTATGAAGCTTCCGCTACCCTTTTGCACACTAGTGGGTGATAATGATGACATTAAGCTGATATCATTAAGTCTTAGCTTTTGTCTAGCTACCATCGGCATCATCGTCAAATCTGTATTTTTACTAGGTATACTAGTATTTTCTAAGATAGATTTAAAATATTCATCTTTTTCTTTTAATGTTGTTAATAGTAATGGACTATGTTCTATTAAGTTCGTTATAATTTGCTTATTGGTAATAATATAATTGGGAAAATTTGACGACTTTAAAAAATTATATAGATTCATTTCAAATGATAAAAGTCCCTTATGATTTGTAACTATATCATAAGGTAAATCACAAGTTAAAAGTAGATTATAACTTTTCCCTTGAATTATAACTTCATTCTTTTTCTCTTCAATTTGTTTATTTTTCGCAAGATGAGTCAATAGTCTTTTACTTTCCTCACGATAGGGCTGGGGAAGTAAGTCTACAACAATTGTTAATAAATCTTCTTCTTTTTTCGGCTTTTCAAAGTTTTAAAACTTTCAGTAGTTTCAGAAGGTTGATCAAGGACATTTACTTTGAGTCGTTTTTCACGACAAGGTTTATGTTTATTGAGACGTTGCAGGAAATTTTGAAGTAAAATTAATTTTTGATCATCGGCATTTGTTTCATTGTTAATAAATTTATCAAGATTATCTTCTAAGTGCTCTTTGGGTGAAAGAGCAAAATCAATTGGCGTCAATTTATATGGTTTAGCCATCTCTAGAGAATAGTCTTTAAAAGTCCGGTGACGGGAAAAACAATGAAAATAAATCTCCACGCGCTTAAAAAAGACCTTTTCTTTTACAATTTGCTTTTTTTTGCTAGCTAGATTGTATACAAGGGAAAGATGTTGCTTTGTCCGCTGTCCAACACCTTCTGACAGTTGAAAATTATCTTTCGTTAAATTTCAACAAAGTTCCGATAAGAGATTAATAAATTCCTTGTCAACACTGAGTTTGAGTATAGCTGTCCGAAGTCGCGATTTTGACTTCGACAACACGGAAAATCAAGGTATGTTTTCATGTAGCATCTTCAGCGTCATGATAGCGACTAATGACCTTTTCTACTATTCACGGGTAGATATACAGTAATTTCATTATCGAAAATATCAGTCACTACATGCAGCTCTTCGGGCGTGTTTTGTTTCAGATCCAATAAAATGTATCCATAAGGTTTATTAGTAGCTTGTTGTATCCAGAAAGTAAAAATGTTGGCTCACCAGGGTAGATTTGTTTGCTTAGAGTTATAAGAGAACTTGAATCGCGAACAACTTTATAGATGATATAGTAAGTACAATCCAAAGCAAGTTTTCTCATACAGTTACTTTGATGAAAAAAATTATAGAGCACAACAGTTACGAAATTTTTTTCACGGTGTGACCGGATTGTGAATAATTGTAGCTTCTCCTGCTACCATTCTTCAATAGATTCAGCTAAATCGTCAATATTCATGAGTTTGGTGCAATACTATTTAACACGTCCCCGTATGAATTTTATGCCTGGGGCAATGCTTTTTATGTTGTCATAAGATTATTGCCATAAATAATAGCAATAATGGATATTTTTCGGATTCTCTAGGAACACATTATTACAGTATTGAATTATTTTCGTTAATAGTGTTGTTTTGTCATACACTGACTGCCTACAAAGAAAAGATCTGAATGGTGTTTTAAATTGATACATACTCCTCCAATGTCAAAATGCAACTAACCAAATCTAACCTCAGTCTGTTAAATAAATACTCAAAGGAAATAGAATATACATGTTTTCTTTAATTCACGAATGAAATATATACAATGGCAGTGGAAAAAAACAAACACTTGAAAATTTAAATAGACAGTTGAATATAAAAGAAACAAACTCTTATGACAGTAAGAAAAACAAGCAGTCGAATATGCCCGTGGTAGGGGTGGTTCCCCACAGCGGCCAATAAACGAAAGGCCCCCATGGCGGCCAGGCCGGCACCCGTGGCGGCCAACGGATGGACGGTACCTATGGTGGGATAGCAACAACAAGTAAAAACACTTTTAAAATGTAGACTTAAAAATTACCGCTTTGCGCAATGAAAACAAATACACAAACAAGTAAAAAAAACAGTACTGATCTTGACTTTAGTCTCATCCGTCCTTGAAGGTCGTCTTGGGGCCTCTTTCTTCGTAATGGCGTGGATGAGCCTTTTGTATGCTTCATGGTCTTCTGCTAGCGAAGAAGATTCAAGAGGCGGTAAGGTGCCAAGTTATCCTTCCACCTTTTTTGGGACAACCACGAGGACGAGAACCATGAATTTTGCCTTCGAAGGTGATTTTTGGGAGACGGGACTGACTCAGCCGTTGTACGTGACAGAGCGATCGAAGTTGCTGGAGCTGGATCTTCATGAAAATTGTTGTTGTATTTTAAGGCGCTCAAGAAGGTCGAAATTTGACATTCTATCAATATAAGCGATCCCAGCGATGCGGCGGAGGTACTTAGTTTCAAATGTTGCGAGTTGACGATTGTTATTCACCTTCAGCGTCCATGAATCACATGATTAGATTGCGATGGGGATGATCAGGGTATCGAAAAGTCGTGTTTTAAGCCACAGAGACAAATCCTTGCTTCACCATAAAAGCATAAGGGCTCTGAAACTGGAACTCGCGAAGGCGAGACGTCTTTTAATGTCTTTTTATAGACTGTTGTCGCTGGTGGTCAAACTACCGAGGTAGGGGAACTCGTCGAACCACTGGATACTCTCTCCATTAAGTTTCATGTCTGGTTTAACTGTAACCTGCGGCTTTCATGAGCAGCACATGGCCTTTTTTGATACATTTATGATCATTCCAAAAGAACTAGTGGCTTCGAGGACATCGTTAGCAACGGCTTGTAGATCCTCGGGTGTTTCAGCCATTTCATCGATATCTTCTGCGTAGGCTAGCTTATCTGTCTAAGGTCGATGAAGAGTTGATACAGGTCGCGACCGAATTCCAGATATTTCTCTAAAAATGGCAAACAGTGAAAATTTGGTCAACGGTCCCAGGAGTGAATACCGACTTGGTATTCTTGGATGACTAAAGACGAGACGGCTCTAATCCGTTGGAGTATAATTCGGGTGAAGATCTTGGCAGTTTGACTTGTAAGGCTAATAGAACGGTAATTATCACATATCGCCTTTGACACCTTCATATTGTGGCTTCGCACCAAGAGGTTGGGAAATGACCCTCTTACCAGACAGCGGATACAATCTTGTGGAAAAGATCTATAAGTGGTTCACACAGGACTTTCAGCGGTTCTGCCTGTATTCCGTCCAGGTCAGGGGCCTTGTTAGTCTTCAGCGCTTGGATGGCGTCTTCGATCTCAGAACGGAGAGGAGATGGGCTGGGGTCTGAGACAGTAATGGGAAACAGGTCCAGGGCAGCAGGGTTTGGAAGGATATCAGGATTAAGCTTTTCTTTGAAATGCTTCATCTATCTTGATCGAATACCTTTTGTGCTTTGTATCTGGGAGCCGTTTTTATCTAGCAGTGCACAAAGACTGAAACTTTTCTTGCTTGTTAGCTCACGAACTCTCTTATATATGAATTGTGAGTCGCCTTTCTTAAAATCAGACTATCACTGTTTGCATTTGTCTTTATTGTAGGTGCGATGGGCTATATGGGTGGCTTTTTTACAGCACGCTTCAACTGCTTATATCTGTCCCTGCTCTCTCTGTCTTACCTGTTATTGTTTTTTCGTTTCTCAGTACATAAAAAAGTAATTTCGTAGGTTACCCATGGCTTTTTATCACCCTTTTTGGTTCCTAGGGTGGACATCGCTACTTCGCTGATGTTCTCAGAGGAGTTTGTGACCAGTTTAGCGATATCCTCTTTAGATAGAGTTATAGGAGTATTAGAAAAAGGTCCAATGTTTGGATAGACAGTTCCTCGATGCAGGACTGGTGGGTTTGAGGGTCTTTGAGAAGATGTGTGTTGAAACGAACGGGTCTCTTAATCAGCTTTGCGTAAGTTTCCAGGCGTATGTTTAGTGCAGACATGACTAGGGAATGGTCGCTGTCGAAGTCGCCACCTGCGAGGGTGACAGTATCTAGCACAGACGATTTCCACCGCCTAGAGACAAGCATGTAATCAATAAGATTACGGGTTTTTCCATCCGGCGAGGTCTATGTCGCCTTACAACGTTCTCTGTGTTTGAAGAGAGTATTGTTAATGGCTAGATCATTTTCTCCGCAAAATCCAATGAGGCGTTCTCCCCTCTTGTTAATGCCAAATTTACCCATAATATCTTCGTTTCAAGCAGAAGCGTTACCAACAATAGCAGCGAAGTCACCAATGACAACAAAAAGGTGTTTTTTGGGAACTGCGTCAATTAGGTTTTGCAGTTGAAGGTAGAAATTTGTCAGACTCTTCATCTCGTTTGCTGCAGTCAGGAGCGTAGACTGGTATGATCGTGATGTAGATCGGTGATCCTTTCATTCGTATCATAATCAGCCGTTCTGAAACAGGCGTTACGGAAATCAGGGATCTTTGTGCCTTACTCGACATCAAAACAGCCAACACCTTGGCGATGGACACCATCGGTTCTCCCAGACACAATCAGACTGGTATTTCTGATCCTTTCTTCGCCAGTGGTAGAGAGGTGTGTTTCTGAAAGTCCCACAATATCCCATTTATATCGGTTTAGCTCATTTAGGACAAAATCTGTTCTCTCTTGTTTAACAAGTGTCCTAACGTTCAGGATTCCAATAGATAAAATAAATTTAGGGGAAAGAATAGCCTCCAGGTTCAGAGTTGTCGACGTTGTTAAAGGGTCTCCATTCGCGAGATTCTCGGTCGTCAGATCATCGGTTGCCCCGGACGTGGTAGTATTGGTTCTAATTCTTGATCTTTTGTACTTCATAATTTTTAATAAGAAATAAGGTGTCTTGGCTAATTTCAGGACGGCGATAAGCCACTCCTCTCTATCCCTAGCAAAGGCCGGCAATATCTACTACCAATAATGCGCCCTTCTGGCGTCCTGCATCACCTGCAATTTTCCCATTGCTGGGAGAAGGTTTGTGACTGGTGGGCCGTGTCCATTTGCCCATGAGCCCTCCCAGTACACATCGAGAGGGTCCTTCCACCTCCTGCATCTGAATTTATGGCCTCCCGACGTGGTTGCTCCAGCTACATTTCAAGATCCCAAAGATCAGGTCCACCCCTTGGTCTACGTATCCCTACCGGAAGGTGCCCTGCATATCTACAGTAGATTCCCTATCTGCCCCATGGGGACGCGCTGAGTGGTTTGGGGGAGGCCACTACTAAGAAGGTGACTCATTAGACTAAGATCCATCCAAGAGCTGATCTGAATATGGAAAAACAGCCCTACTCCTCTTACTGACAGACCCCCTCCCCCTCCATCGACAAAAGGACTTTCTCCGGGACGTTTTGCTTTCTGTAATTTAAAAATTCAAATCGATCTGAAGTGAGGTAATTACCGTGTGGTAGTATCCTCTCACCGCCCATAAGTACACAGACTTTATCCGATATGGAGGACCTGGCACTTTTGTCAACCAGAACTATATAATTGTTATACTCTAAAGAGGGAATGGCCATGATACTCGCTCTTGGAACTAAATCATTTTGTATACAGTTCCTATAAACCCTCTTGGTGAAATTTTCTTTTACATAGTGCGAAGGCACCCCCTTGCAGACTATTTTGGTAACTTTATTGTCTGTTTCAACTCAGTACACCTTCGGACCAGGAAACGTACCACGGGATACCAAGTCACTCCCCGTCTCGGAATTTAATTTCAGGAATTGATTTGGGGCCTGGCGTTTCACTAGCTTCGGGTAGGCAGACTTATCCTAGTTGGTGTAATCCATCCGAGAGTTAATGGACTCTCCATTTTCCAAATCATGTAACAGATTATCTGTTTTAATTTTCATTTGGGGTGAATGAGTGTCTTCGAAATACACCTGAACTTGTCCTTGACCCGGCCATTGGTGCTTACACACATTGTAATAAAACTCCAAAATTATTTTTTTCGAAATTTCTAATATGGCACTGCCAGTGGCATTGTTTTTATTTTAAACTACATTTCCTTTCTTTCTATGTAAGAGGACCATATTGGAGTCTATGATTGTGAACGATGTGAATTTCAGATCTGCATTGATTCGGGCACATTCTTTTGGCTCGGTTACATCATCACAAGAACACCGTTCGTGCACACTCTCGCACATCTTACCAAAGGCCGAATTTAAAAAAAGTTAAAAGATTTTTTCTGACCTTTGTTTTTGCTTCAGACAGTCTCTTGACAAAAGGGTCAACAAACGTCGTCATGTATGTCTTTTGATCGATTTGGAGCGCTCTATGAATCTTTGTGACAATGAAATCGTTGACCAGCATCCACCATAAAAGAATGTGATGTACAACAATATTCCGTTTTAGTTCAAGGTTGGCAATAAGTTTTTGCTTTAAAGGTGTCCAGTGCATACCTTTATTCTCTACCAAAGATACATTGTAAGGACTCCAAGAGTCCCTACAATTTCCCTACAAGGATTTTCAAGCCGTTGGTAATTCCCACACAGAAAATAAAAGTGAGACACTGCCGACGGATAAAGGGAATTTATGTCCAAGAAAACGGCATTAGACTTTTCACCGGTACGTTGCCCATTTTGGTCGTTTTCAAGGATACGATCCACGTGTAAAACATACCCTTCCTGCGTGGATCTCTCTACAAAAAGGTGCTGATCCACGTCAGCGATCAGACCTATTTCAGCTCCAAAAGTTTTAAAAATTAAGTCTATTACCAAATGAGGAGTAGAAAAATATTACCCAATATCAACGAAAATTCTTCATAAATTCTGCTCACGTGTTTACAGACAATGTCCGACAACATCAATACATCACTTGCTAGGTACATTTTACAATAATCCCACCCATTTTTAAACCCTTCATTCGTCCAAACCATCTTGGCAAATTCATAATTGGCAGTGGTGAATTGACGATCACGAAGTGAATCATAAAACTCTGCGATGGGCGGTAAGTTTTCGTCACTTAGCTTCCAGGTGGAGCTGTAGTACTCGTATGGGTATATGCCCTTTCACGTTAATAAATCATACATTTTCTAATCTGGAAAGGTCTGTTTGAGTAGGGGGAAACTATTAAAATTGTCGCTTTTTTGTACTTGAATGAGTTGGGTTAAAGATTTGGGGAAGAAGCTATAGGAATGTAAGTAACAGATTTTATTCAAGCAGGTATTACCATTACCAGTTGTTTTTCATTTAAATTCTAAGACTAGCAACTTTTTGAATGATTTAGATATGCTGCTATAAGAAAAAGAACCATCTACCCATGCAACTTCACCTTTCTAAAATCGTGACAACACTGGTAATATGAATTTCAAATCGTAGATGGAATTGTGCATATAAACCGGTAAAAAGTATTGCTTCCAATATTTACATTACATAATTTATGCGCAACCCCCCGAAAGCTACTTCCTCTTGATGAAATCTCATGCCATAAATGGTCATAAATGCGGGCTTTCGTATCCCCCTCAATCATTTTCTTCTTAAAAACCCAACAAATATCTATATTTTTAATAGCCATCTCTTCTTCTGGTGATATATTCGTTGTATAGTGTGTATGGCGCAGCTGTGAAATTACCTCATTTGCTGTTTTAATGAGAAGAATCATAGCTGTGCCAACACAATCTTCCCTACCCAATGTCTCAACTAAATCTACCAATTTCATGGTATTACTAGAGTCTCCTCGTGCATGAGCAAAAGAGATTGCAATGGCTTCATTTTCTTTAACAAGATTCAAATTTGATGGATTGGACACATCCGTGAATGCAGCTTCAATGTCAAATGACACCTTGTTGCTCTGCAAGAGCGTGGTCTGAAAACTTTTGAGTTTTCAAAGCATTTGAGTTCGTGCTCGGAAAAATGCGCAGATTTGAAAATTCAATGCACAACTCCTTTTCTCTAAGAGAAACTTAAACTTTCTTAACCTTAGTAAGGCACAACAAGAGCATGCTCTGAAAACTTTTGAGCCGCATGGTGGCATTGTCACCTGAAACCGTCTCCACGGACTGGTAGCCATGACGCTTGCAGTGTTTCAAATAATTTTTTTTTATTTTGATGCAGTATAGAAACCTGACAGATACATTGGACCATAATGACGTGAAGTGTACCTCTTAACCTCACTTAAAAGCCAGATAATATGGGGGATAGAAAAGAAATGTGCAATTTCAAAAGGATCTTTGGCAGGTTCATAAAGAAGCCATACCCAGTGTTTCACTGGTTCAAAGGACGGTGCCATTACGGAATGTATTACCCCTTTTTATCACTAAGTTCCCCTTCCTCGTATTCTTTATTAAACTGTAACACTGTAATCCCAATATTTAAATGTTTATTTGCCCTCTCAAAAATGTTAATACCCTTTAGTGTTACAGGATATTTCCCCTTTAAACAATCAAAGTCTACTTTCGGGAATTCTGCCCTTCCTCACCACCAGTAACTGCTAAACCATATATGAGAAAAATGCGCAGATTTAAAAATTCGATGCACAACTCCTTTTCTCCTGGAGAAACTTAAACTTTCTTAATCTTAGTAAGGCAGAACAATTTGGAATGGCAAATATCATAGACCGCCTTTTATTATAATATAGTTATAAATGTGTTATAAAAGTGTGTTAAATGCAATATTTAAGCCCTCCCCTTCTCTTTCATTGTCAGAAACCATTCCTTTCTTGCTGAATATTATATGCGGGTATTTTCAGCTTTTAAAAAACGCTATTATTCGTGTAAAGAGCAGATAAATAGGACTCCTCTCCCCTTTTCTGAAAAGCAAAATTAGAATTTTTTGATATATATACTTGAAAAAATGTAAAGATCCCTTCGAGAAGCAATGGTTTTGCTATAAAAGCCACTTAAGGCATCGTCTAGGTGCCAAATAGATTCTCCATAACCCCGAACTGATGACATAACATCAAGACTAAGGGGCTAGAAATCATTTTATCAAATAATAGGCACTAGCACTCGAGCTATAAACATGCTCGCCATTGTTTGTTTTATACACAGGTATTAAAAAAAGAAAAAAGAAAAAAAATTGCATTAATTGGCCAAGAATTTGAAAATAAGACCATTTAAATGGATCCCGACCTCAAAAAACCTTCTCAGGGCAATTTTTCTCATTTTCTTAACCCTCCCCCTTTCCAATATTGCATAAAGCAGAATTAGTAAGAAATTATATTTCTCCTTACCGTGTTGTTGTTTGAGGTGTTATCCTTACATGTAAATTCCAGAGCGTCCCAAATAAAAATGTTTCATTCCCCCTAAAATTTCTTCTGAACAAAGCTTGTATAATTACACCTAGAATTTGTGCTGTTATTTCAAAACAGATGTTTTCCAGAGGGCGCGATAGATCTTAATGGATTATTGATTTGGAACATCAGAGGGAAAATGAACGCTTTTCCAGAATAAAAGGTTAGTTATTACAGTGGAAGGATAAACATCGTCGAATGGGGGAGTTTTTATAGATTTGTAGTACTTACGAGCTTCAAATGAGCGATGGTGTAGAACTGCCATTCCCCGGAATACTTCTAGCGCTGTGGGACAACAACGGTGCGCTGCTATGGGAACACCTTCCAGGGAAATCAATAGATTTGAGAGGCTTCTATTTCTCGAGGAAACAAAAGGGGGGATTACCTGACGATCATCTTGGGAAATCAAAAAGGCCTATATTGGAGCTTGTTATGGCATCTTACAGAGAAATCAATAGATATATGGGGCTTCTATCTTAGAGGAAAAAACAAAAGGGAGAATACCTGATTATCTTCAGGCAAGTCAATACAGACCTATATTGGAACTTCTATTTTTCGATAGGAAAACGAAGGGGGGAACACCTGAGCGTCTTCCAGGGAAATCAATAGATATGAGGCTTCTATTTTTGACAGAAAACAATGGGAGTTGCTAGGGGGAAGCCAAATCCCATGTTAATTTCCTATGGATATATTTAAAGGCGAGGATGTGTCGTGACGTCAGAGGGCGTGTCACGGAAATTCTATATTTATATTTCCTATGGATCAATTTAAAATGCGATGGTGTTGTGACGTCAGAGGGCGTGTCACTGGAGTTCTATGTTTATTTTTCCTATGGACCTATTTTAAGGAGCGATGGTGTGTTGTGACTTCAGAGGGCGGGAATCTTACCTAGAAACAGGGTTCCCCTGGAAATCTTGCTTGGGCTGCTGTGACATCAGAGGTCTGCCGTCGGAATCCTGTAAGGGCTGTCGTCGGGTATGTACCCTCCCCCACTACTGAAGATATTGGTTATAATTTGTGACTGAGCGACCCCTTTACAGTTTTCCAAACACATTTTTAAAATGATTTGGTTGGAGTAAGAAAAAAATTCTTCATAGTAAAAAATGGTAAGTAAATAACGATTCTTGTAAATAACGAAAGCATAAGAGTCTAACTATTGGTAACATTATATCAAAGAATCAGCTTTTTATAGTGATCCTAAATATTTATGTGTTTATTCGTAATTAATGCAGTTGTTAGTGCACAAAAAAGTGTATATAATTATAGAAAACAAATCAATTCAAATCAAATTATTTAACATAAAAAATACAAACAAATTTACAGAATCCATCTACAAAAACCCAAAGGTTTGTTTACGATGGCTGCAAATACATCATTATAAAGCTCTACAACTACTACATAAAAAAAAAAAAAAAAAAAAAAAAAAAAAAAAAAAACATCCACATAACAACTATCTCTTTGCGGGGAAAAATCAGCATTTAAATTAAATCAGCTTAAATAAAATCTCCTACTCTAAAATGATTACTTTCTAGAAATTCGCAAGTGAGAAATTTCACCCATCATCCTTATAACATCCACTCAAAAACCAGAAAAAATGAGATACTTCTTACTAAATCAACTATTACAAATTCAAAAAGTGTCAGCTAGACTATAGAGCCGACGCGGTTCGCTTTGGCTGGGTAATTTTGCAAAAATGCGACCTTTGTCTGTCCAAGCATTTTTCACACCAAACATTTTTCACATTCAACTTTCTAATCATTCAAATTATCACCCAAAAGGTAACGTTTCAATCTACTCTTGAGCTGGCTTACATTATCAGCTTGTCTAATACCATCTGGGAGTGAATTCCACACCCCCTGTCCCACAAAACGAGGGAGAAACAAAGCACGTTGAGTATTCCGGAGGTCAGATACAAGGTCATTCGTATTTCTAGTCTCATAACAGTGATAAGATGAATTAGCTATAAAAATTTCCTAAATTCCTCCGATGAACACTTATTCAAACATTGATAAAAAAAAATTGCTAACTGGTAATCCTGTAACTGAAAAATATTTAAAATTTTCAAACTTGTAAAGCAATTCAACGTGTTATTTTCAAACTGAATGTAATTACCTAAAATATGAACTATTTTATTCTGGAAAATTTTGACCTTTCTAAAACTTGGAAAAGAAACTACTAGTCCATAGCATGCAACAATACGATAAATAAGGGCTAACGATAGAATGATATAGTAAAAATAAAATATTTGACGGTAGTTGAATTTTCAGTCTTCTTATCACACCCAACCCTCTTGAAATCTTAACTGCCACAAGATCACAATGTGATTTCCAACTTAAATTGAAATCAAGACCAAAGCTCAAGTATTTAACACCATTTACATGATTTAAAAATTCACCATTAAAGACAATTTTATTATCTAAAACACATTAAACTCCATTTCTACAAAATGTCATGAAATTTGTTTTTTAAATATTCACTGCCAAATAACTAGAATTTGTAAAACTTATCAATTCTGCAAAGGCCTTATTTGTCTTCTTAATTAACTGGTTCAGACAATTAGCTGTAATCATAAACACCGTGTCATCAGCAAAAGACGTTATCAGTGCATCTGATATGTAAACAAGCATGGTATCAACGTAGATTCGAATGAAGCGGACCAGACACGGAACCCTGAGACACACCAGAATTAACGATAAAAGTTTTTAAAATAGAATTTTGAATACAGACTCGAATAATACGCTGGTTATGATATGATTCAAACCATTTCAGAATAACATTGAATAACTTGGATCCCTAAACGGCTTAGCCTACACAAAAAATTTTTATGAACCACCGTGCCAAAAGCCTTTCTAAAGTCTATAAATACTGAAAGTAGCAGTACACTTTTTTCGAGAGCACTATTAATAAAGTCTGTTAGGTGCTGGACTGCATGTATTGCAAAGTGGTTTTTCCTAAATCCAAACTGGGTATCGCTAAGAAAACCGTAAGTAGTAAGATGGTTATAAAGTCGTCGATGCATCACTTTTTCATACAACTTAGCAGATAATTAACGGCCTTTGTGATTAAGGGGCCATTTTTAAAGAATTGGAACAAATTTCGAACTTTAGAGTAAAGAGCGAGGTATTGACTAGAGTGCGAACCCCCTAATGTACGTATGAAAAATATATGAATATAGAAGTTCGTTACGTAAGTTAATTCGTAAGTTACGTATATTTATAACTTATAAAAACGTTCGTAAATACAATTAAATAACTTTCTAGAAATCTATTTAACCAAATAAAAGTAAAATTAATATGATTTTTTTTTTATTATTCATGTGTGGTGAGCCAAAATCAAAACCAGTATTAATTCAAAAACGTTCAAGAATTAAATTTAAAAAAAATAGGTTTTTTTAACTGAAAGTAAGGAGCAACATTAAAAGTTAAAACGAACAGAAATTATTCCGTATATGAAAGGGGCTGTCCCCTCCTCAACGCCTCGCTCTTTATGCTAAAGTTAGACTCTTTCTCAAAACTTTTTTTTTAAACAATAAAAATTTACGGAATATACGGAATAATTTCTGTTCGTTTTAAGTTTTAATGCTGCTCCTTACTTTCAGTTTAAAAAAAACTTGTTTTTTTTCTAATTATGGGATTATCAATAAGATCGCTTTCTTTTTGGGGTGTGTTTCCCCTTTTTCCAAAAATGAGGCAAATTTTCGCCGATTTTTGGTTTTTGGTAGGTAACATTAAACTGAAAGAGTTTTATATATTTAGGTTCAGTTTAAAAAGCCAATACTGCCGGTGTTTCCATTGTCATGAAAATTTCATTTTCAGTTTTCGTAAATATTGGCCCAAGTCACTGTTACTTCAAGTTTTTTATCACAAACTATTTTGTAAGATCCTTTTGCAACAAACATTTTTTTGAACTTGTTCATTTTATTTAGTTGAATAGGACAATAAAAAGAAAGAGGGTCAATTTTACATCTCGATAGTAAGTTTAAATTATGCTATTCTTTCGCTATTGTTTTTTATTTTAATGTCTGAATGTATAAGAGATTTAAGTTCGAGGGGGAAAATTGTCCTGTTATGAAAGAGGTACATTTTACACTGCCGTTATAAAATCAAAACTTGGCACCTATGCAGGCAGGGGGATTTTTTAGAATCTCTACTCCTTCTGTAAACTATGCTAAGGCGTAAGAATTAAATATAATCTTGATTAAATAAGTTGATCCCTTTGCCAGGAATTCTCGTCGTTTAAAATTTACTATATTTTGTTTCATTTTGCTTTGAATTGAAGTTATCAAGTATTTTGGGCAATAGGTTGCATCAAGACTGGGCTGGGTAATTGTAGACAGAGAAAAGCCAAGAAAGATAGTCCAAGTAATTGAGAAGCAAATGTTTCAATGGCTGAGGCACGGGTAAATGGCAGGAGTTTGAATGACTCTCTTATTGGACGCATACTTGTCAGGTTAGTTTTTGGAAAGGCATACCTGCCTAGAGTCTTAGGCATGCTGATGAAGAATTTAAAAAAGAGGCAAACAAGGCACACCCGCCTATGGTCTTAAGAAGGTTGACCAAGAATTTAAAATTGACATAGGACCATAAATTTGCTTGAAATAACAGGCAAAACAATCGTTTAAAGCCATTTTTATCTTTCAAATAGTACCTATTCGTTGCCTAAGCTTAGACCCACATTCTGAAAAAAAATTGAATTTTTCACACATTTTTTAAATTTTTGGGTCACTTGCCCGAGACTCTGGGTGGGTGGGCACCCCTAAATATTGTCCCAAATTCCTCTCTCAATTTAGCACTTTTTCACGGATGCCCAGCGTCTCCAGTCACTTTCCCAATAGTATCTATTCATTGTTCATTGCTCTTTTTATTTGAGTTTTTTCCTAAAGGCATTTAAAAACAAACTTATTCCTACAAAAAAAATCCGAAAACATAATCCCTGTCACCCAGTCACCATTTATATTTTGGCGTTTGTACCCCCCCCCCCCTGTAAAATTTTCTGCCGGCGCCTTTGCATGAGTTATTGCACAAAGACTTGACCTAGATAAGAACATTGAAAAAAGGTTGCTTTCTAATGAAAAAAACTTCTTAGGTGAGCTCTATGGGTAATTTTGGTGTCCTAATGATACTATCAGAGGCAATGCTATAGTGTTACCTATAGTTAAGGCCATAAGGTTCAAATGTTTTATTATTTATTAGTTTTTCCGAGAGGTACTTCATATGGAAAGGGTGGTTGTATAAATTTTGGAGGAACTTATTAAATTGGAAATCAGAAGTTCAAGTGCCCTTTTTAAGAGTCAAAAAGGATCTGAAGTTACTACCCCCCCCCCCACCCCTTTTTCCTCAAATGTGTCTGACAATAAATTTGAGATAGCCATTTTGTTAAAAATAGTTCAAAAATAAGATAAAAAAAATTCTGGGGTCGATACAACCAACAAGAGCCCGTGGACGAGTGTTGCATGTTATGCCCTGGGGGTATGTATGCTTTGAATGGAAGGGGTGGTCGTATAAACTTCAGAGGGTGCCCATTCGATTGAAAATACGAAGTTCTGGTGTTCTTTTTAAGAGTTAACAGTGATTGGAGGGCACTAGCTCCCCCTCAGCCCATTTTTCCCCAAATACATCCGATCGAAATCTTCAGATAGCTAATTTGTTGAAAATAGTCCAAAGATCAAATAACAGAAACTTCGGGGTCTAGACACACCCCAGAGCCTGGGGCCAAGTGTTGCAAGTTATGCCCCGGTGCATATTAAGTTTTTAAGGAAGGGGTGGTCATATAAACTTCAGAGAGGGCTCATTTGATTGGGAATTGAAAGTTCTAGTTGTCTTTTTAAGCGTCAAAAGTGATCAAAGGGCATCTAGCCCCACCCCCTCACGCCCTCTTTTTCCCCAAAGAAATCCGATGAAAATTTTAAGATTCTTATTTGCTTCTAAATAGTCCAAAGATCACATAACAAAAACTTCGGGGTCAACACCCCCCCCCCAGATCCCAAAGGCAAGGGTTGTAAGTTATGCCCCGGGGACATACGAGGCTCTTATGGAAGGGGTGGGTTGTATAACCTTAGGAGGCGGCTCATTTGATTTGAAATTGAAACTTCTAGTTCCCCTTTTAAGAGTCAATAGGGACCGAAAACCAACTAGCCCCCCCCTCCCAAGGCAACTAGCCTTCCAAATACATCCGATTGAATATTGAGATAGCAGTTTTATTCAAAATAGACCAAACAGTATGTAACAAAAAATCAGGGATTGAAACAATCCCCAGAGCCCGAGGACAAGTGTTGTAATTTATGTCCCGGTAGCATATGAGGTTATAATGGAAGAGGTGGTTTTATAAACTTTGGAGTAGGCTCATTTGATTAAAAAATTGAAAGTTTTAGTACCTTTTTTAAGAGTAAAAAGTAACCGAAATACAACCCCCCCCACCTTAAGTTAAACTTTGGAGGGGACTCATTTGATTGAAAATTTAAATTTCTTGTTCCCCATTTTAAGAGCCAAAGGGCTCTGAAGGCAACAGCCTCACACACCCTCTCTTCCCCAAATACATACCATCGAAAATTTAAGATAGCCATTGTGTTCAAAATAGTCCAAAGGTTATATAACAAGGTATTAGGGGTTTATACAGACTCCAGAACCTGAGAGCAAAGGTTGTAAGCTATTCCCCTGGCGCAAATACGGTTTTCATGGCAAAGACGCCGGATAAACTTTGGAGAAGGCTCATATGATTGGAAATTGGGTGTTATTTTCCTTTTAAAGACCCAAAAGGGATTGAAAGACAAAAAGCCCCCCTCCCCTCCATGCCATATTTTTGGAAGTGGATCCGATATAACCTTTTAGATTTTAGCCATTTTGTTCAAAATAGTCCAAAGATTATCTAATAATGTCTCCTGCATTGACACTAACCTGCCGCTGGCAATAGGGATCACAAGTTATAACCCAGGTGTATGTAAGGTTCTTATGAAAGGGTTGGTCGTATAAATCTTGAAGGAAGCTCATTTGGTTGGAAATTGAATGTTTTAATTCCTCTTTAGGATTCAAAAGTAATCGGAGGACAACATTGGATCAAAAATTTTGAAATGGTAATTTGGTTCAAATTGTCCAAAGACTATATAGCAATGCCTCCGAGATTGACACAAGCCCGCATAGTCCAGGGGTATGGGTTACAAGCTATGACCCACAGGCGTACAAGCTTTCTATGGAAAGGGATGCTCTATAAATATTGGAGGAGGTTCATGCGATTACAAATTGAAAGCTATAGCTCTATTTCTAAGAGTCAAGAATAATCGGAGGGTAACTAGCCCCCCCTCCCCGTGCACGCCTTTATTTCCTAGATGCTTCTGATCAAAATTTTGAGTTAGCCATTTTGTTCAAAATACTTAAAATGTCAAATTGTCGTGATTCTGGATTTGATTCCCTCCTCCAACCCTTGGCAAGGGGCTATAAATTTATGCTAGTTACCCATCGTTAACATACAAAGTTTTTCCTGAAAGGTGTAGTCGTATAAATTTTGGAATAGGCTCATTCAATTGGAAGTCAAAAGCTCTTGTACCCTTATTAAGAGTCAAAAGTGATCATGGGGTAAATAGCCCCCCCCTTCTCACAGAATTTATTACCCAAATTCATCGGATCAAAATTTGAAATAGTAATTTTGTTCAAAATAGTCCAAAACTTAAATAATTATAACTTAAGGTTGTAGCCCCCATAGCATTCGGGGCAGGGGTTGTAACTTTTGCAAGTTCACTATTGTCAACATGTAAGATTTTTGTGTAAGAGGTGGTCGTATTAACGTAGGAGGGGGATTCTGTGATTGGAAATTAAAAAAATTATTTTTTTAAGAGTCAAAATTAATCAAAGGTCAATCAGTTCCCCTCCCTCACATCTTTTTTCCCCCAAAATTACCCAGTTAAACTTTTGAGACAGCTATTTTGTTAAAATATTCCAAAGGCCAGAAAATCATTCTTCCAGGGCTCTCCCCCTCCAGCCCCTGGGGAAAAGACTGTGAGTTATGCAAGTTGCATATTTTCTACTTAGATACACTCATAAATATGATGTCAATAATATGATTTTTCTCTGTTTTTTCCCAATGTTCTTATGCTCCTTTCCACTTAGATTTATACAAAAACCTTTTGTTGGGTATTCACATCGGGTCCTCGCATTTTTCTCCCCTAAGTTACCCAGTTGAACTTTTGAGATAGCTATTTTGTCAAAATATTCCAAAGGCCAGAAAATCATGCTTCCAGGGCTGACCCCCCCCTCCCCAGCTCCTGGGGAAAAGAATGTAAGTTATGCAAGTTGCCTATTGTTACTTAGATAAACTCATACATATGACGTCAATCATATGATTTTTCTCTGTTTTTTCCCAATGTTCTTATGCTCCTTTCCAATTAGATTTATACAAAAACCTTTTGTTGGGTATTTTCAATGAAAACTCATTTTTTGGTAATATCTTTAACAAAATTGGTAAAACAATAAAAGTATCTTCCCCCCAGATTTTGGGAAAATAAATTCTCATCCCTCAGTGCAAATTCACGAATTAGCAATACTTTTTCATACATGATTTTCACAATTTGTACGATTTTTCTTTTGTTTTTGTATCTATATGGCTGTTTGAGTTTCGACTCAACCATTCGAACAATCAGATTTCATTTATGATGTTCTTTGACAAAGAGTGTTTGTAATTTAAAAAATATTTTCAGAGCCTTGATCGAAGTTAGATGATCATTTATTTAGTTTAAATAAAGTGACTAAATTGACTCAGTAGGAAAAATCTGAAGGGGTTGGGGGGAATGCCAGAAAAGAGAATTTTAGATGAAAGTTACTTTTCAATGAACTAGGTGTCTTTCAAACTAATTTAAATCTCGAGGTATACAACCATTTGTTTTTTGTTTCTGATTATCATAGGCATAATGGTTGTGATTTCTTTCCATGCTTCCTAATGCCCAGTCTCAAATTTCAATACTTTACAAACTAACAAAGCTAAAAAAAAGGCCTATATCATGGTCAAGTTTTTCCTGTTTATTTTCAATTGTATACTTTAGCTCAAAAACTAATGGAAAAGTTAAATAAGTAAATAAGTGCTTTGGTCTCTAATTTTCGGCTTACATTCCTCTGTTATGTAAAAAGAAACAACTTTCTAAATTGACGCATGTTCTAGTTTTGTTTAAATAGATCACAAAACTCAATTAAGTCAGTAAATAAGTAAATTGATCTGTAATTTGATCTTTACTATGGGTAACAATATAACTTCTTTATTTACCAAACCAAATTTTACTATTCTTTGTTAACTATTTAATGAAGAAATACGCGAGCGTGCAAAAATTTGAGAATTGAGTTCATTGTTGTCAGTCAACCAGCACAGCTTCGTATTTGGGACTTTGTGGAAAATCGTTCTTTTGTCGGTATCCTTCCGACTTAAAAAGGTAAGGTTTGTGGTATGCCAGAAAGACTTGTTATTTCATTTACCAAAACAAATTTTATAGTTTTTTTAGATCCTTTACGCGATAGATGCAAGACTGTCTAAAAATATAAGGAAAAAAAATTATCGAGGAAATTGCATAAAGTGTTGCCACCTAAACGCACTGCTTTGGGTTACAGGAAATACAAAAAGCAATTTCTTTCTGGTATTGTTCGTACTTGAATACCGTAAATTTTGCGTTCTGATAGAAAGAAGAACTATTTTTGTCTCCAGGACACCAAGGCCCTTAATTAAGAAGAATAAGGATAGATTTTTCTTAAAGAGAATAATTTTTTGCCAATAATCGTTTCCCGTATGAAGAAATCAAAGCCACACAAAAAAGCAAAAATCAATAATTGTGAAAAACTATAGATTAAACACCAATTAAATAATTAAATAAAAGGAACAATTTGTAAATGAACTGAAAACCAAAAGTGACGAGAATTTTATAGATTGCTTCAAAATCTGACGGATTTACACCAAGTAACTATCTCAACTGTATATTTTGTATTAAGGCAAACATGTTATTACTATGGTCACGAAAGTCAGTCTTCATCGAGAACCAGTATATTTTAGGAAGAAACTCGAATTAAAAGAGCTTTAAAAGAAAAATAAAAAATTTCTGACAATGGAGAAGGTAGGGTAACATTCCTGGATCTACAAAAAAAAACAAGGAAAAAAAAACTTCTTTAGAATGAAATTCAAAACTGTTTCGTCACTTCATGTCATGTTTGCATCGTAAGTGAGGGAGGAAGAGATATTTTTACTAAACTCCATATATAATTGCAGATGTGAAAATCTGTATCCTCGAAATTATAGCGTTTTCAGTGCTGCCACATTAGTAGCAAAAATGTTTTGACTTTACATCCGGTGCTAGTCACTGGTGACGCATTAGCACTACCATATTAAATACCCTATACTTTCAATGTTTTACTATTTTTTATTTGTTTTACATTTCTTTTTCTTGACCGCTTTGAACACGGGAGATGGTCATAGAAACTTATCAGGGACGGGGGTATTCGATGGGAAATATGAAAGTTAGTAGAAAGGGGGGTCCGACTCCGAACAGGACCACGTGGTTTATGGTTTTCTCAGTGAGAATGAAAAAACAGGAATTTTCTCACTTGAAAAAACATGAATTTTCTCACTATTATGGATGTTTTCTTGGATGGTTATGGGTGTTGGTCAATTTATTTGATGTTTTTCATGGATGTCAACAGCAATTCATGTCTGTCTTATGGTTTTTGTCAGTGAGAATGAAAAAAAAGGAACTTTCTCACATTTATGGATGTTAAAAGCAATTTATACATGTTTTTATGGTTTTTGTCAGTGAGAATGAAAAAACAGGAATTTTCTCACTTGAAAAAACATGAATTTTCTCACATTCATGGATGTTTTATTGGATGGTTATGTGTGTTGGTCAATTTATTTGATGTTTTTCATGGATGTCAACAGCAATTCATGTCTGTTTTATGGTTCGTTGTCAGTGAGAATGAAAAAACAGAAACTTTCTCACATTTATGTCTGTTTTCTTGGATGGTTATGTGTGTTGGTCAATTTATTTGATGTTTTTCATGGATTTCAACAGCAATTCATATCTGTTTTATGGCTTTTGTCAGTTAGAATGGAAAAACAGGAACTTTCTCACTTTAATGGATTATTGAGTCTAATGGGAGCAGGTCAATGACACTTCCTTCATGTTGTTGGTCTCAGCGAATGTTATGAGTTTCCAGGAATTTGGAGCACCTGTGCTGTCGACCTCAATTCCCCTATCGTGAATCAATAATTCCCCTTAGAAACAACAAATTAATTCCCCTTTCTTGACAGATCAATCAACCAATGACATCATCTGTCAGACTTTAAAACTTTTCGCCTAGAAACGATTCTCCAGGAATAGATCCAAGTCATTAATGTCTTTGCCTCGGAAACAACTCTTTTGGTCGAACTCCAAAAGATATTAATAACCAAACGCCATGGAAACAATTCTCAAAGAATAATCTTAGCGATGAATTGTTTTAGCGCGGGAATCAGGGTTCTTATTAATTTGAAATGCCTCAGCGCAGAGATGCCAAAAACGAAAGGAACACGCTGAATTTACGTTTAGGGATTATTTGGGCCAAACTGTTTTAGACAGGTTATGGAATTATTTCGGCGAAACAGTTAGAGACATTTTAAAAGATGATTTAAAAGATGAGTTTAGAAGAGGATTTGAGGGTGAAACTGTGGTCGTTATAATGCACAAGTTCCATTTGAACAGTGTTGTGAGGTCCCCTACCACAACCCCAAAGGGTTGCAATCCCCCACCCCAACCCCAAAGGAAGCCACCGGTCCTCAAAGGTACTCCGGATTCCCAAAGAGCCCCCGGCGCCCCAAAGGCTCCTGAGCCACCATTTTAATACTTTTTTAAGACTTTATTATATCTTTTCAGAACAAATTATTATTTTAGGGAATTATTTTGGCGAAACAGTTAGAGACATTTTAAAAGATGATTTTTGAAGAGATTTTAGAAGAGGATTTGAAGGTGAAACTCTGTGGTCGTTATAATAGATAAGTTCCATTTGAACAGTGTCGTTAGGTCCTCTACCCCAGTCCCCGAAGGTTCCCAATGCTCCCAAAGTACCACCCCGCCCTCAAGGGCCCTCCGGATCCCCACATGCCCGCCCCGGGTCTCCAAAGAGCCCTGCCCCCCGTTTGTTAATACTTTTTTGTGTATTTGAGACACAGAAGGGTCCCCACATTTCAAAGGGCTTTATTATATTTTTTCAGAACAAGTTTTTTTCTTAATGTCCTTCATAAACCAATTTTACAGCTTGAAGTATTTTTCTTTTCCCCCACAACTTTACTATAAGGCTTTTTGAATTACCCAATATCATGCAATACTTTTCAAAGGCATTTCAGAACATGTTTTTTTCTTAAGGTCCTTCCTAAACCCATTTTACAAGTTGAAGTACTTATCTTTTCCCTACAACTTTACTTTACGACTCTTTTGCACACCCAAACATCAAGCAATACTTTCCAAAGGCTTTATTATATCTTTTCAGTACAAGTTCTTTTCTTAATATCCTTTTTAAACAAATTTTACAAATTCTAAATGTTTCCTTAGTAGAAGAAAAAGCAATATCATAGTTGCGAATATTTTTTCGGAAGATAAGCAATTCTATTTAAATTTTAAATTTAATCAATGGAATTATGAAAAGTTGAAGTTCTCTTCTGAATTTTCTCAATGAAAAAGAAATTAGTTATTAATCAATTCTATTTTTTCCAAATAATATAAAAATTTTTCACTTCGGATCAAATTTTTCTCAAAGAGATGAAAAAAATTTAAATAATGTTCCTAATTTTTCACGGAAGATAGAAAAGTTCAAGTTCTCTTCTGAATTTTACCAAAGAACACACTCCAATTGTAATTTCTCCAGAGAAAATATAAATCTTCCACTTCAGTTTTAAGTTCACCAAAGACATAAAGAAATTTAAAGTTCTATTCTAAATTTTTCCGTAGTTGATAGAAAAAGCTATAGCATACTTGTGAATGTTTTCCCAGAAGATAAAAAGTTCTACTTTAATTTTTAATTTTCTCAACGAAGTGAAGAAAAGTTCAACTTCTATTCTGAATTTTTTCAATGAAAAAGAAATTAGTTATTGATCATTTCCATTTTTCCAAATAATATAAATATTTTCCAACTTCAAAATGGGCACACACAAAAACTTAAACACACACACACAAACTTACACACACACACACACACACTTACACACAAACACACACACACACACACAAAAACAAACACAAACACACAAAAACAAACACGCACACAAAAACTAACACACACACACAAAAACTTACACACACATACAAAAAAATTACACAAAAAAACTTACACACACACAAAAACTTACACACACAAAAACTTACACACCCAAAAAAACAACTTGCACACACACACACAAAAATATACACACACAAAAACTTACACAGACAAAAAACTTACACACACAAAAAAATTACACACACACACAAACTTACACCCAAACACAAAAACTTACACACACACACACACAAAAAAAAAACACAAACAAAAACAAAAAAAAACACAAACAACCAAAATAAAACACACAAAAACACAAAAACACACACAAAAACTTACACACACACGCAAAACTTACACACACACACAAAACTTACACACACACACACAAAAACTTACACACGCACACAAAAGTTACACACAAAAAACTTACACACACACAAAAACTTACACACACACACAAACTTACACACACACACAAAAACTTACACACACAAAAAAACTTACACACACACAAAAACTTACACCCACACACAAAAACTTACACACACACAAAAACTTACACACATACGCCAAAACTTACACACACACACAAAAACACACACACACACAAAAACTTACACACACACACAAAAGTACACACACACAAAAACTTACACACACAAAAACTTACACACGCAAAAAAAACTTGCACACACACACACAAAGTTTACACACACAAAAACTTACACAGACAAAACTTACACACACAAAAAATTACACACACACACAAACCTACACCCAAACACAAAACTTACACACACACACAGACACACAAAAAAACTCACACACACAAAAAAACTTACACACACACACAAAAACTTACATACACACACAAAAACTTACGCACACACACACGCCAAAACTTACACACACACACACACAAAAACTAACACACGCACACACAAACTTACACACACACACACAAAAACTTACACACACACACAAACTAACACCCACACACAAAAACTTACACACACACAAAAACTTACACACACACAAAAACTTACATCCACACACAAAAACTTAAACACACACACAAACTAAAATACACACTCAAAAACGTACACACACACACACAAAAACTTACACACACATACAAAAACTTACACACACACACAAAAAATTACAAACTACCAAAAAAATACACACACACACAAAAAAACTTACACACACACACACACACACACACACACACACACAAAAACTTACACACACACAAAAACTAACACACACAAACACAAAAACATACACACACACACACACACAAATTTACACACACACACACAATTAGACAAAAATTACGATATTTATGCACAGTTTCAACTAACTACGGCTGAGTATCTTAAAAGGCGAGGTTTTTTTCTTCCAAGAACACAAAAAATCATTAAGTGGTATTAATCAAAATGATGATAATCAACCGAAAACCGTCAACGAGAACACCGATTAACCATCACCAAAGTGTCACAATACCGTCAGTGTGTCAACACCTCTCGGAAAATAGGGGGGTAATGGTCAACTGTGAAGATATCTAGCCTACAGAAAAAAATTGCTCATTGTTCCTTTAGTAGCCACACAATTAGACTAAAAATTATGATATTTATGCATAGTTTCAACTAACTACGGCTAAGTATGTTAAAGGCGAGCCGTTTTCTTGCGAGAACACAAAAATCAGAACACATACACACAAAAACTTACACACGCACACAAAAACTTACACACACAAAAACTTACACACACACACAAAAACTTACACACACACACAAAAACTTACACCCACACACAAAAACTGACACACACACAAAAAATTACACACATACACAAAAAATTACACACACACACAAACTTAAACACACACTCAAAAACCTACACACACACACAAAAAAATACACACACACACAAAAAATTACACACACACAAAAACTTAATAAGAAACAAACAAAACTTAAACACACACACAAACAGACACAAAAGAACTTACACACACAAAAACTAACACACACAAAAACTTACACACACAAACACAAAAACTTACACACACAAACACACACACACACTAATTTACACACACACGCACAATTAGACAAAAATTACGATATTTATGCACAGTTTCAACTAACTACGGCTAAGTATCTTAAAAGGCGAGGTATTATTCTTGCGAGAACACAAAAAATCATTAAGTGGTATTAATGAAAATGATGATAATCAACTGAAAACCGTCAACGAGAACACCGATTAACCATCACCAAAGTGTCACAATGCCGTCAGTGTGTCAACACCCCTCGGAAAATAGGGGGGTAATGATCAACTGCGAAGATATTTAGCCTACAGAAAAAAATTGCTCATTGTTCCTTTAGAAGCCACGGAATTAGACTAAAAATTATGATATTTATGCACAGTTTCAAATAGCTACGGCTATTCATGTTAAAGTCTAGCCAATTTCTAGCGAGAACACAAAAATCAGAACACACACACACACAAAAACTTACACACACACACAAACTTACACACACACAAAAATTTACACACACACAAAAACTTACCCACACACACAAAAACTCACACACACACAAAAACTTACCCACACACACAAAAACTTACACACACAAAAAACTTACACAAAAAAAAACATACAAAAAAAAAAAAAATTAAACAAACACAAAAAATTACACAAACAAAAAAACTTAAACACACACACAATTAGACAAAAATTACGATATTTATGCACAGTTTCAACTAACTACGGCTAAGTATCTTAAAAGGCGAGGTATTTTTCTTGCGAGAACACAAAAAATCATTAAGTGGTATTAATGAAAATGATGATAATCAACCAAAAACCGTCAAAGAGAACACCGATTAACCATCACCAAAGTGTCACCATGCCGTCATTGTGTCAACACCCCTCGGAAAATAGGGGGTAAAGGTCAATTGTGAAGATATTTAGCCGAAGAAACTAGAATATGACATTACAACCCTTCGCTAATAACTAGTGAAAACCAAGAACTCAAACGCAGATGAACTACTGTTCGCTATTTACTACATTGCAACTACTGTTGCAACATGATAACTTGATGATCATTTCTAAATTTAACAATTCCTTGCATACATCCTTCAAACATAACAAACTCATTATTGGAGAGATTTGAGATTGAACACTAAATTAAACAAATGAAAGAAATCACATTTTATATTTAAAAAGTGCGCACAGAAAAAAAAAGCAAATATAATCGTCGTTTAAAATCCCCCCCCCCCCCGGGGGTCACGAGGCCAAAGACGAGCCGTCCAGGGGTGGGACCCCCCCCCGGGGGTCGCGGGGCTGAAGGCCAGCCGGCCGCGGGCGGGACCCCCCCCCAGAGCTAAATTTGTGAGTTTTTTTTCACTGACATGTCCTTCTTTTTTTTGCCAAGCCTTAACCTCCCTAATTGAAAGATATGAATTATAATCAAGGAACATAGTTCATCATATTTTACATATTTTTGGATGGAAAACACACTGAAAAGACATATTATTTGAACTTACATCAAATGTTGGAGGGCATACATTTGAAGAACATTCCATTATCTTCTATCTTGTTCTATTTTTCAGACTATGCTGACTTTTAAACCTTTCAAAATCCTTGAAATATACTAAACTCGCGGTTATTTATTCAGGAAATCGTGCAAACTGATGATTTTAGAACAATAATTACCTTTCTATATATCACTTAACACTCGCTGGACTTACTACATATCACTCACGGAGAAAGGATTCGAAACAATACTTCTTACATCACATAGTCTAATTGCGTCAAACGAGACATTCTCAATGCAGATTAATTAATTGTTGCGCTATATTTTGTTTTGGACATAGGAAAGTGTCGATGGGAGTGAAAATTTCTGTAAAACTATCAAATATTGATCAACTCTTTAAGTTCACAGTTCTTGTGTAATCAGAAAGAAAAAAAGAAGAATAATTGATAAAAGATATTTTAAAATATGCCCCAAAATCAGAGATATTACAACTTAAATGACGCGAGGGGGGGGGGGGGGATCAGGTGTAAGAATATCCTGGATGTATCATTTTTATATTATCTAAGTACTCACAGAAGGAGTCATCATAGAAACTTTGAAAAGGGCTCATTTGATTGGTAATTAAAGTGGCTAGCACCCAATTCACAGGAGGGGGCGTGAAAACTATAGTTTTTAACTTTGATATACAAGACTAGAAAGAAAAGTTCTTAGGTGTGGGGCTGTCCCCCACCTCAACCCTCGCTCTTGAAATTCCCCCCCCCCAACTCAACTTTTATAGAAAGAAAAGTTCTTAGGTGTGGGGCTTCCCCCCGCCTCAACCCTCGCTCTTGAAATCCCCCCCCAACTCAACTTTTCCAGAGGATTTCAAAATCCCCCCCCCCCTCCAAACTCCAAAATTTATAGGAACGTATTTTCATCATATTTAAATATTTAACTACGTATGCATCACTTAGGTTAGATTAGATTAGGTGAGAGACAGACACAAAGTTAGGGGTTTGGTTAGGTTAGGTTAGATTATGTTAGGTTAGGTTAATTTAGGTTAGACTAGGTTAGCCTACGTACGCGCGCGAACGTAGGCTAACCTAGTCTAACCTAAATTAACCTAACCTAACATAATCTAACCTAACCTAACCATACACCTAACTTTTTGCCTGTCTCTCACCTAATCTAATCTAACCTAAGTGATGCGTACGTGGGTAAATATTTAAATATGATGAAAATACGTTCCTAGAAATTTTCGAGTTTGGAGGGGGAGATTTTGAAATCCTCTGGAAAAGTTGAGTTGGAGGGGAATTTCAAGAGTGAGGGTTGAGGCGGGAGCAGCCTCACACCTAAGAACTTTTCTTTCTAGAAAAGTTGAGTTGGGGGTGGAGGAATTTCAAGAGCGAGGGTTGAGGCGGGGGCAGCCCCACACCTAAGAACTTTTCTTTCTAGTCTTCTATATCAAAGTTAAAAACCATAGTTTTCACGCCCCTCCTGTGAATTGGGTGCTAGCCACTTTAATTACCAATCAAATGAGCCCTTTTCAAAGTTTCTATGATGACTCTTTCTGTGAGTACTTAGATAATATAAAAATGATACATCCAGGATATTCTTAAACCTGATTCCCCTCCCCTCGCGTCATTTAAGTTATAATAGCTCTGATTTTGGAGCATATTTCAAAATATCTTTTATCAATTATTCTTCTTTTTTCTTTCTGATTACACAAGAACTGTGAAATCACAGAGTTGATCAATCTTTGATAGTTTTACAGAAATTCTCACTCCCATCGACGCTTTCCTATGTCCAAAAAAATCGGGCGTAACAATTAATTAATCTGCATTGAGGATGTCTCGTTTGACTCAATTAGACTATGTGATGTAAGAAGTATTGTTTTGAAACCTTTCTCCGTGAGTGATAAGTGGCAATTCCAGTGAGTGTTAAGTGATATATAGAAAGGTAATTATTGTTCTAAAATAATCAGTTTGCACGATTTCGTAAATAAATAACGTTAGGTTAGTATATTTCAGGGTTTTGAAAGGTTTAAAAGTCAGTATAGGCTGAAATATAGAACAAGATAGAAAATAATGGAAGGTTTTTCAAATTTATGCCCTCCAACATTTGATGTAAGTTCAAATAATATGTCTTTTCAGTGTGTTTTCCATCCAAAAATATGTAAAATATGATGAACTATGTTCCTTGATTATAATTCATATCTTTCAATTAGGGAGGTTAAGGCTTGGCAAAAAAAAAGGAATTGTCAGTGAAAAAAACTCACAAATTTAGCTCTGGGGGGGGGGGGGGTCCCACCCGCGGCCGGCCGGGCCTTCGGCCCCACGACCCCCCGTGGGGGGGGGATTTTAAACGACTATTATATTTGCTTTTTTTTCTGTGCGCACTTTTTAACTCTAAAATGTGAATTCTTTCATTTGTTTAATTTAATGTTCAATCTCAAAACTCTCCAAGACTGAGTTTATTATGTTTGAAGGAGGTATGCAAGGAATTGTTAAATTTAGAAATGACCATCAAGTTATCATGTTGCAACAGCAGTTGCAATGTAATAAATGGCGAACAGTAGTTCATCTGCGTTTGAGTTCTTGGTTTTCACTAGTTATTAGCGAAGGGTTGTAATGTCATATTCTAGTTTCTTAGGCTAAATATCTTCGCAATTGACCTTTACCCCCTATTTTCCGAGGAGTGTTGACACACTGACGGCATTGTGACACTTTGGTGATGGTTAATCGGTGTTCTCATTGACGGTTTTCGGTTGATTATCATCATTTTCATTAATACTACTTAATTATTTTTTGTGTTCTTACAAGAAAAATACCTCGCCTTTTAAGATAATTAGCCGTAGTTAGTTGAAACTGTGCATAAATATCGTAATTTTTGTCTAATTGTGTGTGTGTGTGTAAATTTGTGTGTGTGTGTAATTTTTTGGGTGTGTGTAAGTTTTTGTGTGTGTGTAAGTTTTTGTGTGTGTAAGTTTTTGTGTGTGTGTGTGTGTGAGTTTTTGTGTCTGTGGGTAAGTTTTTGTTTGTGTGTAAGTTTTTGTGTGTGTGGGTAAGGTTTTGTGTGTGTGTAAATTTTTGTGTGTGTGTAAATTTTTGTGTGTGTGTAAGTTTTTGTGTGTGTGTAAGTTTTTGTGTGTGTGTGTTCTGATTTTTGTGTTCTCGCAAGAAAATGGCTCGCCTTTAACATACTTAGCCGTAGTTAGTTGAAACTGTGCATAAATATCATAATTTTTAGTCTAATTGCGTGGCTACTAAAGGAACAATGAGCAATTTTTTTCTGTAGGCTAAATTTCTTCGCAGTTGACCATTACCCCCCTATTTTCCGTTAGGTGTTGACACACTGACGGCATTGTGACACTTTGGTGATAGTTAATCGGTGTTCTCGTTGACGGTTTTCGGTTGATTATCATCATTTTCATTAATACCACTTAATGTTTTTTTGTGTTCTCGCAAGAAAAATACCTCGTCTTTTAAGCTACTTAGCCGTAGTTAGTTGAAACTGTGCATAAATATCTTAATTTTTGTCTAATTGTGTGTGTGTGTGTAAATTTGTGTGTGTGTGTGTGTGTAAGTTTTTGTGTTTGTGTGTGTGTGTAAGTTTTGTGTGTGTGTAAGTTTTTGTTTGTGTGTGTGTGTGTGTGTGTTAGTTTTTTGTGTGTGTGTGTAAGTTTTTGTGTGTGTGTGTAAGTTTTTGTGTGTTTGTAAGTTTTTGTGTGTGTGTGTAAGTTTTTTTGTGTGTGTAAGTTTTTGTGTGTGGGTGTAAATTTTTGTGTGTGGGTGTAAGTTTTTGTGTGTGTGTGTAAGTTTTTGCTTGTGTGTGTATGTTTTTGTGTGTGTAACTTTTTTTGTGTGTGTGTTAGTTTGTGTGTGTGTGTGTGTGTAAGTTTTTGTGTGTGTGTGTAAGTTTTTGCGTGTGTGTGTTAGTTTTTTTTTGTGTGTGTATGTTTTTGTGTGTGTGTGTATAATTGGGTATGTTAGTTTTAGTTTTTTTGGTTGTTTGAGTTTTTTTTTTGTGTGTGTGTGTGTAAGTTTTTGTTTTTTTGTTTAATTTTTTGTGTGTGTGTTATTTTTATTTGTTTGTAAGTTTTTTGTCTGTGTAATTTTTTGTGTGTTGAAATTTTTGTGTGTGTGTGTGCAAGTTTTTTTTTGCGTGTTTAAGTGTTTGTGTGTGTAAGTTTTTGTGTGTGTGTAAGTTTTTTTGTGTAAGTTTTTTTTTTGTGTGTGTAAGTTTTGTGTGCGTGTGTAACTTTGTTTTTGCGTGTAAGTTTTTGTGTGTGTGTGTAAGTTTTTGTGTGTGTGTGTGTGAGTGTGTGTAAGTTTGTGTGTGTGTGAGTGTGTGTGTGTGTGTAAGTTTGTGTGTGTGTGAGTGTGTGTTTAAGTTTTTGTGTGTGCCCATTTTGAAGTTGGAAAATATTTCTATTATTTGTAAAAATGGAAATGATCAATAACTAATTTCTTTTTCGTTGAAAAAATTCAGAATAGAAGTTGAACTTTTCTTCACTTCGTTGAGAAAATTAAAAATTGAAGTAGAACTTTTTATCTTCTGGGAAAATATTCACAAATATGCTATAGCTTTTTCTATCTACTAGGGAAAAATTTAGAATAGAACTTCAAATTTCTTTATGTCTTTGGTGAACTTAAAGCTGAAGTGGAAGATTTTTATTTTCTCTGGAGAAATTACAATTGGAGTGTGTTCTTAGGTAAACTTCAGAAGAGAACTTGAACTTTTCTATCTTCCGTGAAAAATTAGGAACAGTATTTAAATTTGTTTCATCTCTTTGATAAAAATTTGATCCGAAGTGAAAAATTTTTATATTATTTGGAAAAAATAGAATTGATTAATAACTAATTTCTTTTTTATTGAGAAAATTCAGAAGAGAACTTTAACTTTTCATAACTTCATTGATTAAATTTAAAATTGAAATAGAACTGCTTATCTTCCGAGAAAATATTCGCAACTATGATATAGCTTTTTCTTCTACTAAGGAAAAATTTAGAATTTGTAAAATTGGTTTAAGAAGGTTATTAAGAAAAGAACTTGTACTGAAAAGATATAATAAAGCCTTTTGGAAAGTATTGCTTGATGTTTGGGTGTGCAAAAGAGTCGTAAAGTAAAGTTGTGGGGAAAAGATAAGTACTTCAACATGTAAAATGGGTTTAGGAAGGACCTTAAGAAAAAAACATGTTCTGAAATGCCTTTGAAAAGTATTGCATGATATTGGGTAATTCAAAAAGCCTTATAGTAAAGTTGTGGGGGAAAAGATAACTACTTCAAGTTGTAAAATTGGTTTATGAAGAACATTAAGAAAAAAACTTGTTCTGAAAAAATATAATAAAGCCCTTTGAAATGTGGGGACCCTTCTGTGTCTCAAATGCACAAAAAAGTATTAACAAATTGGGGGTGGGGCTCTTGGGAGACCTGGGGAGGGCATTTGGGGATCCGGAGGGCCCTTGAGGGCTGGGTGGTCCTTTGGGAGCATTGGGGACCTTTGGGGACTGGGGTAGAGGACCTAACGACACTGTTCAAATGGAACTTGTGTATTATAACGACCACAGAGTTTCACCCTCAAATCCTCTTCTAAAATCTCTTCAAAAATCAACTTTTAAAATGTCTCTAACTGTTTCGCCAAAATAATTCCCTAAAATAATAATTTGTTCTGAAAAGATATAATAAAGTCTTAAGAAATTATTAAACGGGTGGCTCCGGCGCCTTGGGGGTGCGGGGGGCTCTTGGGTAATCCGGCGTACCTTGGCGGACCGGTGGCTTCCCTCGGGGTGGGGGTGGGGGGATCAGAACCCTTTGGGGTTGTGGTAGGGGACCTCACAACACTGTTCAAATGGAACTTGTGTATTATAATGACCACAGAGTTTCACCCTCAAATCCTCTTCTAAACTCATCTTTTAAATCATCTTTTAAAATGTCTCTAACTGTTTCGCCGAAATAATTCCATAACCTGTCTAAAACAGTTTCGCCCAAATAATCCCTAAACGTAAATTCAGCGTGTTCCTTTTGTTTTTGGCATCTCTGCGCTGAGGCATTTCAAATTAATAAGAGCCCTGATTCCCGCGCTAAAACAATTCATCGCTAAGATGTTTCTTTGAGAATTGTTTCCATGCCGTTTGTTTATTAATATCTTTTGGAGTTCGACCAAAAGAGTTGTTTCCGAGGCAAAGACATTAATGACTTGGATCTATTCCTGGAGAATCGTTTCTAGGCGAAAATTTTTAAAGTCTGACAGATGATGTCATTGGTTGATTGATCTGTCAAGAAAGGGGAATTAATTTGTTGTTTCTAAGGGGAATTATTGATTCAAGATAGGGGAATTGAGGTCGACAGCACAGGTGTTCCAAATTTCTGGAAACTCATAACATTCGCTGAGAGCAACAACATGAAGGAAGTGTCATTGACCTGCTCCCATTAGACTCAATAATCCATTAAAGTGAGAAAGTTCCTGTTTTTCCATTCTCACTGACAAAAGCCATAAAACAGATATGAACTGTTGTTGACATCTATGAAAAACATCAAATAAATTGACCAAAACACATAACCATCCAAGAAAACAGACATAAATGTGAGAAAGTTTCTGTTTTTTCATTCTCACTGACAACGAACCATAAAACAGACATGAATTGCTGTTGACATCAATGAAAAACATCAAATAAATTGACCAACACACATAATCATCCAAGAAAACATCCATGAATGTGAGAAAATTCATGTTTTTTCAAGTGAGAAAATTCCTGTTTTTTCATTCTCACTGACAAAAACCATAAAAACATGCATAAATTGCTGTTAACATCCATAAATGTGAGAAAGTTCCTGTTTTTTCATTCTCACTGACAAAAACCATAAAACAGACATGAACTACTGTTGACATCCATGAAAAACATCAAATAAATTGACCAACACCCATAACCATCCAAGAAAACATCCATCAAAGTGAGAAAATTCATGTTTTTTCAAGTGAGAAAATTCCTGTTTTTTCATTCTCACTGAGAAAACCATAAACCACGTGGTCCTGTTCGGAGTCGGACCCCCCTTTCTACTAAAGTTACCTGTTTGAGAGCCAAAATTGATAAGAGGGCAACTAGCATTCTCACGTGCCGTTTGATGTCTCCATGCACCCTTATAAGCCCCCATGTCGTCGGATCAAGACTTTAAATAGTAATTTTGCTTAGAATAGTCAACAGTTTAATGAGTTTGTCTCTGGAGCCGGATACTACCTGCGCAACCACAAGCGGCTAAATAAGGGTCCTTTTTTTATTCCTATATTCACAGCGCCAGGCACTTAACGGTATCTTATATGCAGTTATTCAATTACCTAGTTATGAAATCATGAGGTTTTAAATGTCTGTTGAACCTTCTTTTGAAGGAGTCAACGGAGGGATTTCCAGGAATAAAATCCCAGGAAAATCGTTACTAGTAGTATACCAAAGCACTCCTGAACTTATCAAAGAAGTAGATTATTATTACCTGAACAATTTTCTATAGTTTTTCTGGGTAAAAAGTTTAGAATAGAGTTGGCAGCTACAATACTGATGCAAACTGTGGGAAGAAATACTCATATCCTAACTGAAAATGAAGCATGCTAAAGCAGCTAAAGCTGGAACATCATTAAGATGCTTTGGAACAGAACTTTTATCCAAACTTGTGAGAGCTGCTGGAAGCTTGTGGTGAGAAGCTAGACTATTGGAAGGCTGGAACAAAATTGGCTTAGGAAGGTTCGATGTAATGAACCTTCCTAACCTTCATAGCTGTTGTTACTTTTGACCTGTCAAGACGTCTTGTTTTGAAATAAATGACGCTTGTGATTTTTAAGTGAAGACGCGAGATCAGCCTTGTGAACTTTTCTTTAGCAAGTACCAGTGCTAATCCTGGCTTAGGTGACCAGATTTTAGTTGAAGATATAGTTTCCAATTCAAGGTCTGTCTTGTTTTTATTCCTTAGCCTAGAATGTCCCATCCTTGTAACGAATGCTACAGAAAATATGGAACTGGGTCTTTCCAGTGTTGTAAGTGCAATGCTTGGTTGCACCCTGCTTGTGCCGGCATAACAAAAAGTAATCGCCTTAAAAACCCTAATTGGTTATGCGTTCAATGCCAAGCGTCGATGGTTGAAAATGACGTGATTAAGACCATCGATAATAAACCAGAAGTGGTTCAACCAATCGAGGCTGTAAAATCCCCCGTTATTTCGGATGAAGGATATTCAACCATCTCCAACGAAAATCAGTTTGTAGTGATCGATCGAAGTGGTATTACAAAGTCCCCTAGTATGCTACGTGTTTCGAGTAATGTCAACAATAGTTCTGATGGATCGATTGATTCTGCAAAAATAACCACAGCCCATCAATCCCAAATTTCCCCCCAAATCTATGGTTCCAGTAAAGGTGAATAGGCAAGCATTGCAGAAACGGCTAGTGTCTTTGAGACCCATACCTGTAAAGATTGCATAAAAAAAGACGCAGAAATCGTCAATCTCAGGAAACGGATTATTAATCTTGAATTTCTTTATGATAGTTTATCCGATCTTTATGAACGTCAGAAAAGTGATCTTTTCAAGGACAATGAGATCAAAATGTTAAAAGTCAGTTTTCAGCTTGCAATTGTTGATGCTATACATGCATTCAAATCCCCTACGTCGCCCAGTGTTTCTCCTTCAGCTGATACTTCTAATTCAAATATGCATTATCCAAATTCTTCAAGTTGCGTAAAAACTATAAACCCTTTGAATATGAAAACGTCACTATATGTAATCAATCAAGTGCTAGTGAACTTCCTTCGTCAGAATTTTTTCAAGGGATTAAAAAGGTTACGCAAACTAATCCTTCTGACCTTGTTTTAACTGAAGATAATTTATTCTTGAAATCCAGTGGTAATGACACATCTTTAAAGATTGACAATGATGTTGAACTTACAAGCGGTAATTATCACCCAATGCAATCATATATTCAAAAAAAATGAGTTCAGTGATCTTAAGTGCAATCAACCGAATGTGTGCTTTAGTTTTTAAGACAGTAGATGTATGTCTAGTAATTGTAAATATCTACACATTTGTAAGTTTCATGTTTTTAGCCGTTGTATGAATAATTTTTGCAAATACCCCCATGTTGATATCTGCAAACGCTTTTCAAGTGGAAGATGCTTTGGCTGTGCAAAACATCATATCAAATTGCCCATTAAGAGTCGTAGTAGGTTCCACAAAACTGGGCCACAAAACCAACGTTTTTTAGGGCGACGCCGAAAGTATTCACGACCCCCCCCCTCCCCTAGGTCGTGTTCCATTCAACTTTCAGTCTTATCCCCCTGCATACCCGATAGAGCGCAGTATACCTCAGGAACCCATCCTTCGAAACAATCCTCCGCCCCATGTACTTACGCCTGCCCAGTCAGTCCCACCCCCACAATCACTTTACTCAATTCGGACCATCCCCAAACCCCCCCTTACTCATTTTCCTCCCAAAAATCCCCTTCCTTTTGACTCCGTTCTTCTCCGTGCGTCCAAGAAGTTACCGACCGGTTCTGGACTCCACCCGTTATTTGCCAAAACAAACCCAACCCCTCCCCTCTCAGACCCCCCCCACCTTACTTCCCTCCCTCAGCATCATCTTGCCCCTCCCCAACCCCCATATAAAGATCACTCCCAATTTGACTTATTCCCAGATCACCAGGAAACCCTTCTCCCTTCCCTGGCACTTTATCCCCCTGGCTACCCTACCAGTATGACTCTGGTTTGAGAGTAAGCAGGCAGAATGATCCACAGGTAACACATCCATGCAAAATTTCTAAAACTTCAAATAGTAAGACGAATTCCTCCGCAGTTCCATCCTAACTTAATAGTGTTCCCATAATTCGTTGGCTGTCCTCCTTTTCTCTCAAGCCCGGTCCAGTCCCGCCTTTTAATAATGCCTCAAAACCACACCCTTACCCACAACACCCTTCTCACAAACTTCAGCCCCAAATAACTCCATCCCGAATTGAAAAAAAAAATCCCAATGCACCAATAGGTTTAAATTTCCAATTTTCCTACTTACCAATGCTGAGCCTAAATTTTGACAAAATTACCGAACTCAAGGGTATCTCTGAAATTCATAAAATTAATATTATTGCTGTGACAGAGGTTCAGTCCCAGAACCCAGATTTCCTAAAAATTAGCAATTATACTCAATTTATAAAACTTCGCCCTCCCGACCACCCTCTCGGGGAAAAAGGGGGTGGTATATCATTTTTTGTCCGAGATAACCTCCAATCTAAACTCATCCCCACCCCCAACTTATCAGATTATGATGAAATTCTATGGCTGAGCCTTCGACCGAAAGTACTTCTCCGCCCTTTCAATTTAATTGTAACCGCCGTCTTTTATCGTTCCCTTAACCAATGTATTGACAAGAAACGCAAATTTATCCAACAATTTCTTATAAGTGCTGACTTTTTGTTATCAAGTATCCGAACGCTGGTATTTGCTTACTTGGTGATGCGAATGACCTGAGGATAGACTCTATCTGCACCTCTCTTAATATTAAACAACTGGATAAAATATCTACAACAAAAGGTAACACCTCTCTGGATGTTATTTGTTCAAATATGAGTAAGTTTTATAACTCCCCGCAAGCACTGCCACCACTAGGAGGCAGTTACCACTATTGTCTTCTTTTTTCTCCCTCCTCAGCCATTGAACATTCCTTTACTACCTCCATTGGGGTTTGCCGTCCCCTCAGTGACGCAGGACTTTTTCTTTTGGATCATGGCTGACCAGTGAAAGTTGGTCAGGCCTTTATAATTCTAATAACCTTGATGACAAAATTTTGATTTTTCACAAAAAACTAATTGATTCCTATTCATTATGTTTCCCAGAAAAAAAAAATCAGAAAGTGCTCCAGTGATAAACCTTACATAAATAATCACATAAAAATATTAATCCGCACGAAAATAAGCTTATTTAAGAGGGGTAATTTAGCTGAAGCAAATAAGTTAAGAAAGGAATTAAAACGTCAAATTAGAAAAGCTGCCCGAGCCTATTATAAAAATAAAATTAAAGACTTGCGCCATGATAAACCAAAGAACTGGTACTCTGAAATTAAAAAACTTACCGGCAAGAGTCAAGAACAACTAAATTTTAATATAAATGAACCTCCAAAGACCACAGCTAATAACTTCAATAAGTTTTTGGCTTCTATTGTCCAGAGTCTCCCACCACTATCTTACGAATTTCCAGATATTCCTGTTCCTTTTTCACTCCCACATATTTCTCCACTTGATGTTGTAAAAAAAAATGAAAAACTAAAACGATCAAGCATTTGCCCTTTAGATATTCCTGTTCCACTGATTAAAGCTATCAGTGATTACCTCTCAAAACCCCTATCCACCCTGTTCAATGAAATTACCGAATCTGGACAGTTCCCTCAATATTGGAAACAAGGCTTTATTACCCCAATCGAAAAGAAAAATGGGAAGCCTGGTTTTGATGGCATTTGTCCTATTACCCTCGCGTCAGTTTTTTCAAAATTTTATGAAAGTTTTCTCGAAGACTGACATAAGGCGAGAGTTCTCTCCCTCATTGTTCTTGGAGAGATTGATAATCTTAAATACGTGTCAACCTGTCAGTACTTGATAAATGTTGTTGATACAATGGGTAAACTACTTGAAAAACTTAACACTTGGCTTAATCTAATTTCTATTGATCTTCAAAAAGTTTTTGATTTGATTAACCACAATTTACTCATAGATAAACTTATAAATGAATTCCACATTGAAACTTTCCTTGTTAAGCTTGTTGCCTCTTTTCTTTCTAATAGATCTCAAGCAGTTAAATATTTAAATTGTTTCTCAGATTATCTCCCCATATTTAATGGCATTCCTCAGGGGACTATTCTAGGCCCTCTCCTTTTTTCACTTATGATTAATAGCCTTTCAACCATTTATGACAATAGATGGAAATTTGTCGATGACTTGACAGTTTTCGAGATATGTCATAAAAACATCTTTAGTAACCCAATGGGCATACTCCAAGATATTGCCTGTGAGGCCTCTTCCCTTGACATGACTGTTAACCCTTCTAAATCCGCAATAGTTTCAGTAAGTTTCCTTAAATCCCCTCCCCTTTTTCTTGCTCCTATACCTCCTGAAACCTCTGTCACATCTCTTAAACTCCTTGGTGTTACAATTTCTTCTAATTTGAAATGGGATGCCCATATAAATAATAGCCTACGACAAGCAAACTCCTCGCTTTCCCTCCTTAAACTTTTAAATAAATTCAGTTGCCCCCAATCACATTTACTACAAGTATACATTTCTTTTGTGCGTCCCATATTAGAGTACGCTTGTCCTGTGTGGCACCATGGCCTCTCTAATGAAGCAACACAAAAAATTGAAAATGTCCAAAAGAGAGCTCTAAGAATTATTTTTAAAGAGGGCAAGATACCGTATTTGTATTTGTTAAATATTTCAAACCTAGAGACCGTCGAGAGACGAAGAACTAATTTTTGCCTCCATTTTGCAAAAAATGCTATAACAAATCCTCAGACTGAAAGTAATGTCCCCAAACATCCATCCTCATCGCTATTGCGGTTATTTTGAGACGTTTCTGAGCCAATCACGTGTTTGTCCCCCAGTCGCGGCGTGCATTCGAGATACGAAAGAACTTTTGTCCACGGTCTTACAGGAAAAATGACTAAAATGTACCAATCGTTTCTTTTTTTCTTTTTTTGTCTCCCCCCCCTTCTTGACCAGTTTTTATTTTTTTAAATCTTTTATTGACTTACTGTAGTTGGATTATTGACACTTTCTTAGTGTCTCTTTTAATTCATATGCATTTATGTCTCACTCTTTTTTTTCTGTGCATATGCGTTTATTCCCCCCCCCCTCCCTTTTTTTTATGTCCATTATAATTCTTTTTCTGATTCGTATTTGTGTAAGTTTAGTTTGATAAGTTTTTATCTTTTTAACTTTTTAATTGACTTTTTACAGTTTTAATTATTGACTGTTAAATGATTGTTCATTATGATTTTTCTATTTCGTTGTTGTTGCTTCATTTTTGCCAGTTTTAGTGCAATCATTTATATTGTCGACTCCAAAGTCCGAATTCGGCCCTTTGTGGGCTTGTGATAGTGATCTTTTTTAAATAAATATCTTATCTTATCTTATCTAATGATAGGATGGATTCACTACCTAAGTTCAATCCCACACTGACAAAAGGCAACCTTCCACTGGAACCATAATATATTAACTGAAAATTTTTGAAAGTATCTATCCCGAATAGGGAGGACTGAGTCTCTCCAATCTTCTAAAAATTATGAGGTCACCCCCGTCAAAACAAGAAAGCATCTGATATAGGAGCAGTAAAATTTATGGGGAAGCCATATCCATCAATGGCCCCCTCAGTTTCAAAAAAACATAGTAGTTTTTGGGCTATGTTGGCAATTGGCCTTTTTGGCCTGGGCCTCAGTCCAATTTTATGCGTCCGTTCAAATACTAAGTTAAAAATTAAATTAAGGCAAATCACATTATTCTGTAGTGTAGATCAGAGCGATGAGCCTAAAAGCCTCATTTTTTGTCATTAATTATAAAAATATAATTCCACATAAGAAGTTTTTCAAAGGAAAGTAAAGAGCGACGTTAAACCCAAGACGAGCAGAAACAAAGTCAAATAGTAATTGATGTTCAAAATGATTATAAATCACTATCAATAAATAAGTAAAGCCCAAAACAAATAGAAATTGCAAACAATTGATAATTAATTTAAAATCAAAATGAGCAGGAACGACCACAAACAGGCGTGGGGCCAATGCCCATGATACCTTTTAAAGACCAGTAGGTCACTTGCACTTTACTGAAAACAGTTTTATTTTGAGCTGTGTGTATTTATTTGTCATACAACCAACCAAAAAAGCGAAATAAATCACCATAAAAATCAAACAGTTCATGGTAACTAACCGTAAGTAAGGAGTGATCCGGCTCAATAGTAACCGAAACTCTAAAAAACGGAATTTTGATACCAATAGATGCATCAAAAGAATCAAACTTTTATGCTGATTTCAAATATATCAGTTTCATCAAGTTTAGTCTTATCTATCAAAAGTTACGCGCCTGAGAAAATTTGTCTTATTTTCAAAAAAGGGGGAAACACCCCCTAAAAGTCATAGAACTTTAATGAAAATTACACCATCAGATTCAGCTTATCAGAGAACCTTAATATAGATGTTCTTATCTACAAAAATATGGAACTTTGTATTTTCAAACAGTTCTTGGTACATGGTAAACAGTTAACCGTAAGTGTGATCAATGGGAAAATACTTACCCTTGTATGATTGGAAAAACCCTAAGCGTGATTTCAGTTTATTTCTAAGAGATTGGTAACGTTGTGGATTTAAATTATTTTAGGAAGAAGAATTTGGAGAACGTTTCAATTGTAAATAGAGGAAGAGAGTATGGTTTCTACGTCATCGTTGTAAGGACAATGGTAGCAATGATTATAAACCTACTGATTTTCATTTGGCTGTCACTGAAAGTGATTCTTAATATGAGAATATTGTGTGTGACATTACTTCAAATAGGCAGAATGAAGCCAACTGTCAAGACTATAGCCCTAAATTGACGAACGGCCTTTATAATAGTCCACCCTACGACCCAATTGTCGTGGTTGGAAAAAAGTAACATAGCAATCATTATTGGGACAAACAAAACTTTTTTCTATTAGCCATCTCTTTATTGTTGTTGAATAGGCCGAAAATGACATGTAATCCCACCCAAATCCTTTGTTATTACTAGAGGATCACCTAACTCACTTCTCAATGTTAACTGACAGAGTTCCAAATACAAAATGTTTACAGGAACATACTGAAGATGCTTTGTATTGTATTGATCAACATGCTCATGGGTGGTTTTTCGTTCAAGAACACGTAGAAGGGGAACATTTGAATTACCAACTCTCGATGTTTCAGCAAAAGATGCATAAGGAAATATACAAGAGTCCAAGGCAAAACCTGCTGGATAATCTTCAAACATAACACGATTCATCCCACTGACCTTTCCAGCGTTTTTGCAACTGGTCATATTCTGTTTAAGGCCAAGAGCATCTCTCAGATTATCATTGCGGTGAATCATTTGATTGTCAATGGGTGAACTAAAGTAAATCCTGCCGAGTTCCATTGAATAATTAAATAGGGATGTGCCTTTCTTACGAGCAAAGATTTTTCTATTGATTGTACGACACAAATAAGTCATCTACCAAAATTCTTGTATTTCAGTTTGACATTGGGATATTCACTATATTTAAGTGTTTCAACCCATTCATACTAGACAAAGAGGGACCAATCGAATAGTATAGCTCTAATCTCATGCGTACAATCTTTTCTCAGGATATCCTATGTATTTTTGAGTATACAATCGACAAGAGCAACTTCATACTTTCCATTATCGAATTCGATGGTGGAGGAGAGTTTTTTCCAAAATCACTTGTTTTATTCAAATCACTATAGAGAGGGTTTGAGAAGTTGGACTTAAAAGTTACATAGAAATCATTGGGAATTATGTACGTTCTCAGCGGATATCCACGAATCAAAATCAGAGATGTGTCCTAGCCAACGAAGAAACAACAGTCTCTTGCCCCAGCGAGTACGAGTCTTTAATATCTTTTCAGTCTGATAGATTCTAGTTTTTTTTAGCTTTTTGTAATTCATAATATTAAAACCGCCAAGAATCCCATCTTCTTTCATGTCACGTAGACGATACGTTGAGGGTGTAGTATCTAAGACATTTGAGAGTTTGAAAAGTTCATTAGACCATAAGTAGTTACCATTTTCAAATACATTAGTAGTTCGATTGATTTGAACAGTATCACCAACATTTTTTTCTTTTTTTCTCATCACCATTGGAATATTCTTTAAGAAAAATTTCAAGTGTATTGACGTCATGATGAAGTTCCATTGGGGTTGAGTTGAACAGGAATCGATGAAGACGTTGAGTATAAATCAAAATGATTTTATCTAATTCATGAATAAAAGCAGCAGTATTTTTCAATGTGCGATATCCTTAAATTAAAAGTCGAATAGTCCTTATCAAATGTTCAGCCAATGCTGCCTTTTTCGGACTATGACTATGATAGAACATTGTATTATATTTCAATAGAACTTTCTTTACATGAGGATTAACAAAGTCACAAACCCGATCTGTTTGGATCTTCTTATAGCAATCCTGCAAGTAGAATGTACTTGTATGGCTCATTCTGACGCCGTTGAATCCCATCTACAGTAAAAAGATCTGCTTGTAATATTTGCAATAGGAAAAAGGCTTTAGTTTTTCGTTAGTGACTACCACGAACTCTACAATTAAGATGTAGAGTGTAACTTGATTCATTCTGTAGATACTCTGCCGCCAACGTCTTTTCAAGTCCACTGACTAGTGCAACTGTGGTGGGGGGAACTTAAACTTCCCACTTCACCAATATACTAATAAGAATGTTGCAATGCTTCAACCATTTTGAACGTAAACACGTAGTGAAGTGTCAACTGCCCATTTGCATACTAACAGGTGTTAGCGAGGGAGAGGCAGTGATATTAGGACGTCTTCAATTGAGTCTCCTCCATCACTCTTATTAAATCATTTTTACTTGGCGTGCTAGTATTTTCCGAAATTTATTTAAAAACAGCTTTTGATATTTGACTAAATTTTTTTAATCCTTTTAAAACATGTTTATTACCAATAAGACTTTTGGGTAAATTTAATGAGTTTAAAAATTTACTCAAATGACATAAGCCTCTTATGATTTGTGACCAAATCTGATAATAAATCAATTAGAGTGTAGGTCTTGCCATGGATTATAACTTGAATCCCATTAACTTCACTTTGAACATGTTCAAATTTAGTGAGATAAGTTAAGAGTTATTTACACTGCTCACGATAGGAATGTGGCATTACATATGCAACACTTGTCGAAACTTCAGACAAATGTTCTTGCTCCTTCGGTGGTGTTGTTGTTGTTGGTGTTAGTGTTGATGGTGGATTAATTTTCTTTTTGTGATCAATGATATTTACATTGAGTGGTATCTCACGATAGAGTTTATGTTTGTCGACTCGGCGAAGTGCATTTTGAAGCAAAATGAATTTTTCATCGTCGGAAGTTGTCTCATTGTTAATGAGTTTATTGAGATTGTCCTCGAAATGCTCCTTTGGTGAAAGGGCGAGCTCAATTGGAGGTATAAGTGTAAAGAAGCTACCACTTGCTTCAAGAAGTCTTTTAATTGTCTTTTAAATCGTTTCCTTTATTTTTGCTTGCTGCTGCTAGGGCACGTAAAAGTGAAAGATGTTGCTTTGTTTGTTGCTTAACACCTTCTGGCAGTTGAAAATTGCGTTCAGTTAAATTTAAAAAAAGTTCTGATATGCGATTAATTTGTTCTCTGTCGACACCATGTTTGACTATGTCCTTCCTAAGTCTTGGTTTTGAATTACCTAGGACGGTGAATTAATGTTGATGTTCATTTAGTTTCTTCAGTGTCATGATTTCAACTAACGAACTTTTTTACTGTTCACCGGGAGATATACAGTAATTTCATTATCAACATTATCGATGACTACACTCACGTCCTCGGGTGTGTTCTGATTCAGGTCCAGTATAATATAGCCATAGGGTTTATTGGTAGCCTGATTGTGGGACGAGAGTAAAAATTTGGGTTCACCCGGATACACTTGCCTTCAAGTTATGAGGAAACTGGAATCACGAACAACCCTGTAGATGATTTAGTAGGTGCAATCCAAAGCAAATGTACCCATACACTTGCTCTGCTGAAAGAGATTGTCTAGAAACTAGGGCTAAGGAAATTCGTTGATGATGCGATCTGACAGTGAACAACTGTATAATCTCCTGAGACCATTCTTCAATAGATTCCGCCAAATCACCAATAATCAACCAAGATTTTTGTTCAATACTATTGAAAATGCCTAGTCCCTGTATGAATTTCGTGTCTGTGGGAATAGTTTGTATTCTATCATAGGGTTCTTGCCAAACGCTGTACCAATAATAATTTTTTTGCAATTTCCTTAAAACATGTTATCCCGATTTTGAATTATATTTTTTTTAAGTGTCGTTTTGCCAGACATTGATAGTCCACAAAGAAACGATCAACATGGAGTTTTAAATTGATAAATAGTCCCTTACAGTGTCAAAAGACAACTGACTGTAGAATGCATATGTCCCATGAATAGATAATAATTTCCATAATATGATTCAAGAACAATATAAAAAAAATAATACAGTTTTTTATTTACAAATAAGCTACATTACAGAAAAATTATACATGTTTATTTAAATATAAAAAGGCAGCATCAAAAATAAATTCAAAACGATAATAAATTTTTAAACATCGCCAAGGAAATTAGAGACAACTGTAAGAAAAGCAAAGCATGGATGAATATTGCTAGTATCACTGGTAGTCTACCATCAGGTAACATCATTGAACAGAATAATAGCAACGATGACAAAGTGAAAATGAAATACTTCAAGAAAGTATGTCTACATGATAGAGTTGTCGTAGCATTGAATGCTGACAAAGACAAATATGTGAACTATGAAAGAAGCACTAACGGTGACACCATTGGAAATGTTTGTGTACATTGTCATGACACTGAGAGATTAAATTTCTTTGAACTAACGAAAAATTTCATCATTAATGATGGTAGATATAATAGAATAAAATTCCTAAAGGTGATATTATTTAAATATAATTCATGCGTAAAAGTAATAGCTGAAGACGAGTGTCAACTGCTTGCTCATTGCGCAGGTAACATGTTACGTCTTGATAAATCTATCGCCATCTTTCAGATATTAATATAAAAAGACACTATCAAAAATAAATTCAAAACAATAATACTTTTCTTATAGAATAAAAAGACACTAAAAAGCACTTATCACAATTAGAAAGGGGTCACCCCACGAGCCCATCCCCCGAAAGGGCACGGCGGCCACTGGCGGTGGCCAGCCGAAGGCCGGGTCCCCCCGAGCCGCCCTGAGGCATGAAGAAAAATTTTTTTTTCAACAATTTTAATTTACAGAAGAAAAAAACTCTACCTTGCTAAAAATAAAATCACTACTGAGTTGCAAAAAAATCACATCTATAAGAAAAACGATCCTACCACCCCTCCTGTCATTTACTATTGAGTTTGTTCCCGACCGAGGTGATGTCTATAATCTTGACGTAAACCTCAGTCAGAAGTTAGATTATGTCCGTGGAGTAGCACCGTCTCACCATCCGCACACATAGACTTTATCCAATACGAGGGATATGGCAGTTATATCCACTAAAACTGTGTAGTTTTTATATTGTCAAGAGTGAATCGCCATGCCTTTTGCTCTTGGAACTAAACTACTTTCCGGAAAGTCTCTATAAGAACTCATGTCGAAATTCTGATCCACATAGTGTCTAGGTCATAGTGTCATCCCTTGCGTACAGCAAGGGTGCGTGTTTGCATACAGTATATCTTCATAACTGCAAGCACACCATTGGAAATCAAGTCTCTCCCCGGCTCGAATTTTAACATTAATAATTGATTTGGGGCCTGGCGATTCACTATCCCGGTAAACGGACTCGTCCCAATTGGTAAAGTCCATTCGAGACCTCCGGGTAAATGGACTCGTATCCGGGTAAATGGACTGGTCCCAATTGGTAAAGTCCATTTGAGACCTAATGCACGCACCTGTTTCCAAATCTTCTAATAAATTCTCGTTTTAACTTTTGACAAGAGTGAATCGGTATCCTAATAATATACTTGAATTTTTCCCTCCCCCGGCCATTGGCGCCTAAACACATTGTAAAAGAATGACAACATATTTTTTGGAAATTTCTGTTATTGCACTGCCACCTGCAATATTTTTATTTAAAATAACATTTCTTTTTTTCTAAGAAAGAGGACAATATCGGAGTCTATGATGGTGAATGATGTGAAGTTCGGATCGGCAAAAATTCCTAGTCATTATTTTGGGTCGGTAACAACGTCATGACGACTTCAATTGCGTACACTTGCACATTTTACCGAAGGCTGGATTCAAAATGAGTTTAAAGATTTCCTTTTCAACCTTCGTTTTCGCTTCAGAAAGTTTTCTGACAAAAGTTTCGATAGACATTTTCAAATAGGGTTTTTGGTCAAACTGGAGGGCTCAATGTTTCTTTGTGACCTTGAAAATGTTGGCTACCATCCATCGCAAAAGAACTTGATGTACAACAATATTCTCTTTTGGATGAAGTTCGGCGATAAGTTTTTGTTTTGAAGGTGTCCAATGCACACCCCAATCCTCTACCAAGGAAATACTGTATGGACTCAAAGAGTCCCTAGTCACCAGTCTGCTTATGCCCGTGGAAACAAAATCCTTCACTGAGTCATGATATTCCACCGGTATTTCTCTATCGATTAAAAAAAATCCTTATGGTCCTTTCTCCTCAACATTGACAATGTCGGGGAAAACTGAAGCAAAAGGATCTTTAAGCCTTTTGTAATTACCACACGGCAAAGACTAGCTAGACTTTGCCAGAGGATAAAGCGAGTTCATATCCAGAAAACCTGCTTCCAACTTTACACTGGCATCTTTTAAAGTCGGGTCAGTTTTAAGGATACGATCTCCTTGGAAAAAAATACCCTCCCCTAATTGATTTTTCTATAAACAGATGCTGATCCACGTCTATGATCAGGCCTATTTCCTCTTTACTGATTTTATGAATTATATCCATCACCAGATGAGGAGTAGAAAAATAATAACCCACATTTCGCATGTATTTTATCAGTATTCTTACACAAAATATCCAGCAACGTCAATACATCACTTGCCAGGTACAAGCTACAATTATCCCACCCATTCTTACATCCTCCCTTAGCCCAAACCCTCTTGGTGAATTCATAGTCGGCAGTGGTGCATTGACGATCGTAAAGTGAATTGCAGAACGGAGCGATGGACGACAATTGTTCCTCACGAGGCCTCGTTGTGGAGTTGTAGCACTCATATAGGTATATGCCCTTACATACTTGAATGAGCTTCTGATTTTCTTTACTTGAATGAGTTGTCTTTGGGATTTGGGAAAGAAGTTAATGGAGTCTGAAAACAGATCTTATTCAAGCACATTTTATGTTGTCCATTTTTCGTCATTTGAATTCTAAGAGCAGCAGCTTTTCAGACGAATTTGGTATGATATTATAGAAAAAGAACCCTCTATCCATGCGCCATCTATAACTTCACCTCATTGCAATCAGGCAAACACCGGTAATAAGAATTTCAAATGATAGCGTGAGTTGTGCATATAAACAGGTAGAAAATACTGATGACTAATTTTTAAATTACATGATCGATGGGCCACTCCACGAAAATTACTCAATCCCGATAAAATTGGGTTGCTCAAATGATCGTTATCGCGGAACTTCCCTTTACCCCCTTTCCCCTTACCCCCTTCTCCATTATCCCCTTTAGCCTCAAAAATTCCCCCTTACAAACCCAACATATCTTTTCAGTTTTAATGGCTAACTTGTCCTCTGGTGATAGAGTTATTGGAGAGGATGTATTTCACAGCCGTGATAATGCCTTATTCACGCCTTTAGCCTCAACAAATTCTCCCTTACAAACCCAATAAATTTTTCAGTTTTAATGGCCAACTTGTCCTTTGGTGATAGAGTCATTGGATAGGATGTATTTCGCAGCCGTGATAATGCGTTATTTGCCTTTTTTATAAGTGCTGTCATGACTGAGAGCTTACAATCATTCCCACCCAATCTCTCAACTACCTCTACCATTTGCATGGTATTAAACGAGTCTTATTGTGCGTGAGCATAAGAGACTGCAATGGCCTCATGTTTTTAACATTATTTAAATCTGAAAGATCTTACACATCAATGAGGGTGGCCTCGTGGTCTAAAGCCACCATGTCATTTTGTTGGAGTGAATTCTGGAAGTTCTTAAATCGCAAGATGGCCCTGTCTCCACCAATCGTTTGCAAATATTGGTATTCATGGCCTTTGCAATGCTTCATATGATTTTTTAACTTTAATTCGGTTTGGAATCTATAAAGAAATGTTGAACACTGTAGCATGTTCACCTCCCCTTTTTACCCTCACTTAAACCCAGACTAGTCTTTGGTATTGGAAAAAAATGTTCAGTTGGATCGGCTTCACTGGCTGGCTTGTAAGGAAGCCATACCCAATGTTCCACATATTCAATGGAAGGGGCCTTCACTGAAATCATTACCCCTTTTTTATTACTGCGCTTACCCCCCTCAAATTCTGTATCATGTTGTAAAACAGTAAGACCAATCTTTGAATGTGCTTTAGCTTGCTGAAAAATAGTTATCCCATTAAGTGTTGCTGGATATTGATCAATTTGACCATTAAAATCTACTTAAGGGAATTTCGGGCTCCCATTAACTGCATAATCTTCCAAAATTGTCTTAATTAGCATACTTTTACAGAGACCCGTAAGCTGCCACTACAAATGTGTATTTGAAGCACTGAAGCCTGTGTCAAAATTGAAGTGTTGTACACCTTTACACTCCTTTAAATCATCATTATATTTTCGTCCCACCTTTCCCCACCCACCTCTTACAATAAAATTCTTTTTAAATTCAACCACATTGACATCTAAACTCTCAATAAATAAAACCACCAAGCCACTACCCACCTCACTAACATTATCTTATTTTGTTACTGTACTATCAACCCAATCCGTAAAAATACCATCAAAAGTATGCAAGTCCGAATGAGGTGCTAGCATTTCAGTATGCAAATAACGTAAATACACCTCATCCGCCTTTTCATTTAAACAAATTATTTTTGTGCAATAGATGCCATAAATAATTTCTGAGACCAAACTGGCTAATCATGATAAAACAAAAAATCGCGAAGAAATGAAGAAAAAGAGGACAATTAACAGCCAGTGAGAATATTGAAAAAGTTATGCAAATATTTCGGTCAAGACCTCCGCTTGACCGTCCTCAGTGCAGAATAAAACTGATAAAAATATAAAAACCAAACCTTAAAATAAAAACACCAAACTAAAATTGGACGACCCTTTCCTAGGAACGGTGAAAGGGTAACTGAATGAAAAACATAAGTCTAAATGGCATTTCAGAATTTCGTTTTGTGTAAAGCACCCTTAAAGGCTGATCGCTTTCCAGTTTGACTATTATCGGAGATTCTATTCGATTGCACAATATAACTTTGTGGATGTATGTAAAAACGATCAGAATTAATAATTTTTTCATAAATGGGACTTGGAAAAATTTCTCCAGTGTCCCTATTGAGAGCTACTTTTTGGTGAATGTGCTATTTTATTTCAACTGCCTCCCTGAAAACCTGCGTCAGACCTATAACGGAGGCAACAATGGAGGATCCGTCAAACAAAATGAAATGGTGTGGACTCTCATACACATGTTGCGCCAATGCGGAATCAAAAACCTCAGGCCTTTGGCGTAACCTCATCGCCTTTTCGATTGAGGACCTATGTTCAGATAACCTCTCCCCCAATTGCTGTTGGGCTCTACCAACATAAAAACAGCCACAAGAACAAAGATTACTATAAATACCACTTCCCAGAATGGGGCGGGTTTATCTTTGCCGTTATTAAAAAAGTTCTGTGTAATATTTGAATTCTTAAAGGCGATCTTAAGTTTATGTTTTTTAATGATTCTTTTCAATTTGTCACTCAATTTTGGAATATAGGGTAGAACAGTGAAAAGTTTCTTATAATCCACCAATGGGACGGTATCTGTTGGGGTTTGTGGATTTGATGAATTCTTTTCTGCCTTTTTCGTCTTTTTTCTATAATGGTCTCAAGTAATTTTATAGGGTTGCCATTGCAAAATAAAATGTCCTTAAAATAGTTCAATTTTGAGTCTATGTAAGGCTCTGAGCATATTCTTATTACTCGGTCAACCAAAGAAATAACAACGCCTCTTTTTATGCAGGGAGAGTGGTTGGAGGAAAAATGCAAATACCTGTCGTTATGCGTAGGCTTTCTATCAATAGAAAATTCAAGGCCAGGAGACTTATTAAAAATTAAGACATCTAGAAAAGGAAGTTTGTGGTTATGTTCTAGTTCTAAAGTGAACTGAAGGTTAGAGTCCAAAGTGTTTAGATGAGTTAAGAAGGAGTTAATTGACTCCTCCAAGCTCCAACACAGAAATAACATCATCCACAAACCGACCCCAGAACCGGTGTTTCATAGGAAAATTTTTCAGAGCAGAGGTTTCAATGAATTCCATATAAAAAGTTGCCAAAAATGGTGAAAGACTTGTACCCATGGGTAAACCCCTAATTTGGGTGAAAAATTGATTATTATATCGGAAATATGAGGAGGAACTATTGCAAAGCCGGACGAGACGCATGATACTTTCTATATCCACTGTTTTGTAGTCCATTTGGTCAATATTATCTTCTAATTTATTTTGAAGAGCTAGTTCACATTTTTTAATATTGCAAGACGCATACATAGAAATGGCATCGAAATTGGCCAAAATTGTATCTTTTTTTATTTCAAGGTCTTTTAATTTTTCAATAAGGTAAACTGAATTTTTTATGTATGACGTTCGCGTTTGCATAAGGGAGCGAAAAAGTGTTGACAACCATTTCCCAAATCTTGCAATCAGAGAGCTATAAGAAGCCACAATTGAGGGTAGAGGGACGCCATCTTTGTGGATTTTTGGGAGCCCGTAAAATTTAGGATCTGAACAACCTTTGGGGTAAAATAATTTATACATTAGTGGAGTAATAAGTCTTTCAGTTTGCAAAATTCCTAGCTCCTTTCGTACTAAACGGGTGAAGTTATCGGTGGTGTCTGAATATATGGGCTTGTAAGTATGGGTGTCGGATAAAATATCTGTAACTTTTGTATTATATGAAGTCTTATCAAGGATAACAATTTTATTTCCTTTATCAGCCCTGGTGATAATGATGTGTGGGTTTTTTTTTATTTTTGAGAATTTGTGTTTCCTGGTTTTTTGACCTTGAGGAATATGGAATGAAATCAAGAATACTCTTAACCACCTCTCCTCGAAGTAAATCTGGATTTTCCAAAGCACCATGTGAACCAAATATACCCGCCTCCACATTAGAGACTATATCTGCGAAATTCACTTGTGCTTGAGGTAGGCAAAATTTAGGTCCCTTGGACAAAACATGGGTTTCTTCCGGAGTAAGAACTTTAGAAGATAGGTTCTCAATGACCGGACCAGGACAAAATCTCGGAAGAAAACATCTGGAATTCTGAAATTTTTCGTATTCTAAATTTTCAAACTTTTCTGATAAACGAGCCCTAGCCATACAAAAGTCGTGGCTGAAAGTATTCTGAAATATTCAAGAAATCTGCTGAAAATCTGTCGGTGAAAGGTTTTGCTGTTGAAAATGTGGAGTTTTTGAAATTGTATTACTAAGGAAAAAACGTCGTTTTTTTGGTCTTTTAAAATGTGAATCAAAGACTGAAAACCGACTCTATCCCGAAATTGCCTTTCGGAGTGTGTACCAAGGTTTAGGCGGAAACGAAGTGAATTCGGAAGAATTCTCTTTACTCTACAACGCAGTAAATATTCTTGTTGATTAATAAGGTTGGCGCGTTTTTTAGACAAATCAAAATAGTTAAGAACAAACTTGGTCAAAAGCTCCCCTTAAGCTAGTCGTAAATAATTTCTGAGACCACACTGGCTAATCATGATAAAACAAAAAATCGCGAAGAAATGAAGAAAAAGAGGACAATTAACAGCCAGTGAGAAAATTGAAAAATTATGCAAATATTTCGGTCAAGACCTAAGTTTGACCGTCCTCAGTGCAAAATAAAACTGATAAAAATATAAAAACCAAACCTTAAAATAAAAACACCAAACTAAAATTGGACGACCCTTTCCTAGTAACGGTGAAAGGACAACTAAATAAAAAACACAAGTCTAAATGGCATTTCACAATTTCATTTTACGTAAAACACTCTTAAAGGCTTATCATTTTCCAGTTTGAATATTATCGGAGACTCTATTCGATTGCACAATATAACTTTTTGTGGATGTATGTAAAAAACGATCAGAATTAATAATTTTGTCATAAATGGGACTTAGAAAAATTTCTCCAGTGTCCCTATTTAGAGCTACCTTTTGGTGAATGTGCTTTTTTATTTCAACCGCCTCCCTGAAAACCTGCGTGAGACTTTTAACGGGTGCAACAATGGAGGTTTCGTCAAACAAAATGAAATGGTGTGGACTCTTGTACACATGTTGTGCCAAGGCGGAATCAAAAACCTCCGGCCTTTGGCGTAACCTCATGGCCTTGTCAATTGAGGACTTATGTTCAGGTAACCTCTCCCCCAATCACTGTTGGGTTCTACCATCATAAAAACAGCCACAAGAACAAGGAATTCTATAAACACCACTAACCAGAATGGGGCTAGTTTTATATTTGCCGTTATTAAAAAAGTTCTGTGTAATATTTGAATTCTTAAAGGCGACGTTAAGTTTATTTTTTTAAGGATTCTTTTCAATTTGTCACTCAATTTTGAAATATAGGGTAGAACAGTGAAAGTTTCTTATCATCCACCAATGGGACGATATCTGTTGGGGTTTGTGGATTTGATGCATTCTTTTCTACTTTTTTCGTCTTTTGTCTATAATGGTCTCAAGTAATTTTATAGGGTAGCCGTTGCAAAATAAAATGTCCTTAATATAGTTCAATTCTGAGTTTATGTGAGGCTCTGAGCATATTCTTATTACTCGGTCAACCAAAGAAATAACAACTCCTCTTTTTATGCAGGGAGAGTGGTTGGAGGAAAAATGCAAATACCTATTGTTATGCGTAGGCTTTCTATAAAGAGAAAATCCCAGGCCAGGAGACTTATTAAGAATTAAAACATATAGAAAAGGAAGTTTGTGGTTATATTCCAGTTCTATAGTGAACTGAAGGTTTAAAATCTTGATTAATTTTTGATTTCTTAAAGTTATAAAAATAAAAACATTTAAAAAAAATTTCAGTAAAGTACAAATTATATTCTGGCTTTTAGAAAGCATAGGGGTTTAGAACTCTACTCAAATTAATTTCTGCTCGTTTTGAGCCTGAATCGGTAGTAGAATGGGGGGTTCTACTCCCACGATTACAATACCCCTTCGAATCCCAATCCGGACACTTTTTTTTAAAACTCCCACGATCACCACGTGGTTTATGGTCCTAATATAGGCATAGAGTCCCTAGGGGAAATGGATTTCTGAGAAATTGATTGCGTAATCAAAGTGTGTCAATGACCCAAATTTCCAAGGTCGATGTTGTTGTTGTTGTAAGTGCACGCTCTCAGCGAATGTTATGATTCAAAAATAGTATTTGTTGTTGTTTTGGACATGTACAAGCTTGAGGCGAATGTCATGGTGTCCAGAAATAGTATTTGTTGTTGTTGCTCGAGCCAAATGCTATGAGTTTCCCGGAAACAGCTAGATCACATGTTTCCCTTCCCAGCCAATCAGCGAGTCGGATACTTCCTCCTTCTCAGCAAATCAGGAGGGCGGAAATATTAGAAAAAGAGGATTGCAGGTTGGGCTAGTTTAGATTTTTAGTTTATTATTTTATTACCTATTTAGTTTAGATTTTTAGTTTATTCTAAGTTTATTTATTACCTTTATTTTAGTTTAGTTTTAGTTTGGTTTAGTTTAGATTTTAGTTTAGTTTTAGTTTAATGTTTAGTTTAGTGTTATAATTTATATTTTGTTTAGTTTTAGTTTAGAGTTTTAGTTAGTTTAGTTTATTTTTATTTTAGTATATATTTTTATTTTTAGTTTTAGTTTAATTTTAGTTTATTTTAGATTAGAGTTTTTGTTTAGCTATAGTTTGCTAAAGAGTTTTAGTTAGAGTTTTAATTTAGTAGCTTAGTTTGGTTTTAGTTTAGTTTTAGATTAGTGTTTAGTTTTAGTTTAGAGTTTTAGTTAGTTTATTTTAGTTTTAGATTAGTGTTTAGTTTTAGTTAGAGTTATAGTTTAGTTTAGTTTTAGATTAGTGTTTCGTTTTAGTTTAGAGTTTTAGTTAGTTTAGTTTAGTTTTAGTTTAGTCTAGATTTTTAGTTTTAGTTTTAGTTTACTTTTAGTTTAGTTTAGATTAGAGTTTTAGTTTAGCTACAGTTTGCTAAAGAGTTTTAGTTAGAGTTTTAATTTAGTAGATTAGTTTTGTTTTAGTTTAGTTTTAGATTAGTGTTTAGTTTTATTTTAGAGTCTTAGTTAGTTTAGTTTAGTTTTAGATTAGTTTTTAGTTTTAGTTAGATTTATAGTTTAGTAGTTTAGAGATTAGTGTTTATTTTTAGTTTAGTTTTAGTTTAGTTTAGTTTTATTTTATTATATATTTTTATTTTTATTTTACTTTTAGTTTATTTTATATTAGATTTTTATTTTATATAAAGTTTGCTAAAGATTTTTATTTAGAGTTTTAATTTAGTAGCTTAGTTTGGTTTTAGTTTAGTTTTAGATTAGTGTTTAGTTTTAGTTTAGAGTTTTAGTTAGTTTAGTTTGGTTTTAGATTAGTGTTTAGTTTTAGTTAGAGTTATAGTTTAGTAGTTTAGAGATTAGAATTTATTTTTAGTTTAGTTTTAGTTAGTTTAGTTTTAGTTTAGTCTAGATTTTTAGTTTGAGTTTTAGTTTACTTTTAGTTTTTTTAGTTAAGAGTTTTCGTTTTACATATGTGTTTTAGTTAGAGCTTTAATTTAGTAGCTTAGTTTGGTTTTAGTTTAGTTTAGTTTTAGATTAGTGTTTATTTCTAGTTTAGTTTTTTAGTTAGTTTAGTTTAGTTTTAGTTTATTTTAGAGTTTTACTTGACTTTAGCTTTCTATTTACGAGTGTTCGTTTTAAATATTAGTTTTATTTACAGTTTTTATTTATTATCTAATTTTGGTTTTATTTTAGTTTTAGATTAGTGTTTAGTTTTAATTATAGTTATACTTTAGTAGTTTAGGGATTAGAATTTATTTCTAGTTTAGTTTTAGTTAGTTTAGTTTTAGTTTAGTTTGGTTTTAGTTTAGTTTTAGATTAGTGTTTAGTTTTAGTTTAGAGTTTTAGTTAGTTTAGTTTAGTTTTAGATTAGTGTTTAGTTTTAGTTAGTGTTATAGTTTAGTTTAGTTTTAGATTAGTCTTTAGTTTTAGTTTAGAGTTTTAGTGAGTTTAGTTTAGTTTTAGTTTAGTCTAGATTTTTAGTTTTAGTTTTAGTTTACTTTTAGTTTAGTTTAGATAATAGTTTTAGTTTAGCTACAGTTTGCTAAAGAGTTTTAGTTAGAGTTTTAATTTAGTAACTTAGTTTGGTTTTAGTTTAGTTTTAGATTAGTGTTTAGTTTAGTGCTTTAGTTAGTTTAGTTTAGTTTTAGATTAGTATTTAGTTTTAGTTAGAGTTATACTTTAGTAGTTTAGGGATTATAATTTATTTTTAGTTTAGTTTTAGTTAGTTTAGTTTTAGTTTAGTCTAGATTTTTAGTTCTAGTTTACTTTTAGTTTAGTTTTAGTTTAGAGTTTTAGTTTAATGTTTAGTTTTCTTTTAGTTAGTTTAGTTAAGAGTTTTCGTTTTACATATGAGTTTTAGTTAGAGTTTTAATTTAGTAGCTTAGTTTGGTTTAATTTTAGTTTTAGATTAGTGTTTAGTTTTAGTTTAGAGTTTTAGGTAGTTTAGTATAGTTTTGGATTAGTGTTTATTTTTAGTTAGAGTTATAGTTTAGTAGTTTAGATATTAGAATTTATTTTTAGTTTAGTTTTAGTTAGTTAAGTTTTAGTTTAGTCTACATTTTTATTTTTAGTTTTAGTTTACTTTTAGTTTAGTTTAGATTAGAGTTTTAGTTTAGCTACAGTTTGCTAAAGAGTTTTATTTAGAGTTTTAATTTAGTAGCTTAGTTTGGTTTTAGTTTAGTTTTAGATTAGTGTTTAGTTTTAGTTTACAGTTTTAGTTAGTTTAGTTTAGTTTTAGATTAGTGTTTAGTTCTAGTTAGAGTTATAGTTTAGTTTAGTTTTAGATTAGTGTTTAGTTTTAGTTTAGAGTTTTAGTTAGTTTAGTTTAGTTTTAGTTTAGTCTATATTTTTAGTTTTAGTTTTAGTTTACTTTTAGTTTAGTTTAGATTAGAGTTTTAGTTTAGCTACAGTTTGCTAAAGAGTTTTAGTTAGAGTTTTAATTTAGTAGCTTAATTTGGTTTTAGTTTAGTTTTATATTAGTGTTTAGTTTTAGTTTAGAGTTTTAGTTAGTTTAGTTTAGTTGTAGATTAGTGTTTAGTTTTAGTTAGAGTTATAGTTTAGTTTAGTTTTAGATTAGTGTTTATTTTTATTTTAGAGTTTTAGTTAGTTTATTTTATTTTTATTTTAGTTTAGAGTTTTAGTTTACTTTAGTTTTTTAGTTACGAGTTTTAGTTTTACATATGAGTTTTAGTTAGAGTTTTAATTTAGTAGCTTAGTTTGGTTTTAGTTTAGTCTAGATTTTTAGTTTAGTTTTAGATTAGTGTTTAGTTTTAGTTTAGAGTTTTAGTTTAGTTTAGTTTTAGTTTAGTCTAGATTTTTAGTTTTAGTTTTAGTTTACTTTTAGTTTTTTTAGTTTATTCTAGAATTTTAGTTCTAGTTTTAGTTTACTTTTAGTTTAGTTTTAGATTAGTGTTTAGTTTTAGTTTAGAGTTTTAGTTAGTTTAGTTTAGTTTTAGTAGCTTAGTTTGGTTTTAGTTTAGTTTAGAGATTAGAATTTATTTTTAGTTTAGTTTTAGTTATTTTAGTTTTAGTTTAGTCTAGATTTTTAGTTTTAGTTTACTTTTAGTTTAGTTTAGATTAGAGTTTTAGTTTAGCTACATTTTGCTAAAGAGTTTTAGTTAGAGTTTTAATTTAGTAGCTTAGTTTGGTTTTATTTTATTTTTAGATTAGTGTTTAGTTTTAGTTTAGAGTTATAGTTAGTGTAGTTTAGTTTTAGATTAGTGTTTAGTTTTAGTTAGAGTTATACTTTAGTAGTTTAGGGATTAGAATTTATTTCTAGTTTATTTTTAGTTAGTTTAGTTTTAGTTTAGTCTAGATTTTTATTTTAGTTTTAGATTAGTGTTTAGTTTTAGTTTAGAGTTTTAGTTTAATGTTTAGTTTTCTTTTAGTTAGTTTAGTTTTAGTTTAGTTTTAGTTTATTTTAAGTTTATTCATTACCTTTATTTTTAGTTTAGTTTTAGTTTAGTTTTAGATTAGAGTTTTAGTTTAGCTATAGTTTGCTAAAGAGTTTTAGTTAGAGTTTTAATTTAGTAGCTTATTTTGGTTTTAGTTTAGTTTTAGATTAGTGTTTAGTTTTAGTTTAGAGTTTTAGTTAGTTTAGTTTAGTTTTAGATTAGTGTTTAGTTTTAGTTAGAGTTATACTTTAGTAGTTTAGGGATTAGAATTTATTTCTAGTTTAGTTTTAGTTTGTTTAGTTTTAGTTTAGTCTAGATTTTTAGTTTGAGTTTTAGTTTACTTTTAGTTTTTTTTTAGTTAAGAGTTTTCGTTTTACATATGAGTTTTAGTTAGAGTTTTAATTTAGCAGTTTACTTTAGTTTAGTTTAGTTTTAGTTTAGTTTTAGTTAGTTTAGTTTTAGTTTAGTCTAGATTTTTAGTTTTAGTTTACTTTTAGTTTAGTTTTAGTTTAGAGTTTTAGTTTAATGTTTAGTTTTCTTTTAGTTAGTTTAGTTTTAGTTTAGTTTTAGTTTATTTTAAGTTTATTCATTAACTTTATTTTTAGTTTAGTTTTAGTTTATTTTTAGATTAGAGTTTTAGTTTAGCTACAGTTTTCTAAAGAGTTTTTGTTAGAGTTTTAATTTAGTAGCTTAGTTTTGTTTTAGTTTAGTTTTAGATTAGTGTTTAGTTTTAGTTTAGAGTTTTAGTTAGTTTAGTTTAGTTTTAGTTTAGTCTAGATTTTTAGTTTTAGTTTTAGTTTACTTTTAGTTTAGTTTATATTAGAGTTTTAGTTTAGCTAAAGTTTGCTAAAGAGTTTTAGTTAGAGTTTTAATTTAGTAGCTTAGTTTGGTTTTAGTTTAGTTTTAGATTAGTGTTTAGTTTTAGTTTAGAGTTTTAGTTAGTTTAGATTAGTTTTAGATTAGTGTTTAGTTTTAGTTAGAGTTTTACTTTAGTAGCTTAGGGATTAGAATTTGTTTTTAGTTTAGTTTTAGATTAGTTTAGTTTTAGTTTAGTCTAGATTTTTAGTTCTAGTTTACTTTTAGTTTAGTTTTAGTTTAGAGTTTTAGTTTAATGTTTAGTTTTCTTTTAGTTAGTTTAGTTAAGAGTTTTCGTTTTACATATGAGTTTTAGTTAGAGTTTTAATTTAGTAGCTTAGTTTGGTTTTAGTTTAGTTTTAGATTAGTGTTTAGTTTTAGTTTAGAGTTTTAGTTAGTTTAGTTTAGTTTTAGATTAGTGTTTAGTTTTAGTTAGAGTTATAGTTTAGGAGTTTAGAGATTAGAATTTATTTTTAGTTTAGTTTTAGTTAGTTTAGTTTTAGTTTAGTCTACATTTTTAGTTTTAGTTTTAGTTTACTTTTAGTTTAGTTTAGATTAGAGTTTTAGTTTAGCTACAGTTTGCTAAAGAGTTTTAGTTAGAGTTTTAATTTAGTAGCTTAGTTTGGTTTTAGTTTATTTTTATATTAGTGTTTAGTTTTATTTTACAGTTTTAGTTAGTTTAGTTTAGTTTTAGATTAGTGTTTAGTTTTAGTTAGAGTTATAGTTTAGTTTAGTTTTAGATTAGTGTTTAGTTTTAGTTTAGAGTTTTAGTTAGTTTAGTTTAGTTTTAGTTTAGTTTAGATTTTTAGTTTTAGTTTTAGTTTACTTTTAGTTTAGTTTAGATTAGAGTTTTAGTTTAGCTACAGTTTGCTAAAGAGTTTTAGTTAGAGTTTTAATTTATTAGCTTAGTTTGGTTTTAGTTTAGTTTTAGATTAGTGTTTAGCTCTAGTTTAGAGTTTTAGTTAGTTTAGTTTAGTTTTAGATTAGTGTTTAGTTTTAGTTAGAGTTATAGTTTAGTTTAGTTTTAGATTAGTGTTTAGTTTTAGTTTAGAGTTTTAGTTAGTTTAGTTTAGTTTTATTTTAGTTTAGAGTTTTAGTTTACTTTATTTTTTTAGTTACGAGTTTTAGTTTTACATATTAGTTTTAGTTAGAGTTTTAATTTAGTAGCTTAGTTTGGTTTTAGTTTAGTCTAGATTTTTAGTTTAGTTTTAGATTAGTGTTTAGTTTTAGTTTAGAGTTTTAGTTTAGTTTAGTTTTAGTTTAGTCTAGATTTTTAGTTTTAGTTTACTTTTAGTTTTTTTTTAGTTTAGTATAGATTTTTAGTTCTAGTTTTAGTTTACTGTTTGTTTATTTTTATATTAGTGTTTAGTTTTAGTTTAGAGTTTTAGTTAGTTTAGTTTAGTTTTAGTAGCTTAGTTTGGTTTTAGTTTAGTTTAGAGATTAGAATTTATTTTTAGTTTAGTTTTAGTTAGTTTCGTTTTGGTTTAGTCTAGATTTTTAGTTTTAGTTTACTTTTAGTTTAGTTTAGATTAGAGTTTTAGTTTAGCTACAGTTTGCTAAAGAGTTTTAGTTAGAGTTTTAATTTAGTAGCTTAGTTTGGTTTTAGTTTAGTTTTAGCTTAGTGTTTAGTTTTAGTTTAGAGTTTTAGTTAGTTTAGTTTATATTTAGGTTAGTATTAAGTTTTAGTTAGAGTTATACTTTAGTAGTTTATGGATTATAATTTATTTCTAGTTTAGTTTTAGATAGTTTATTTTTAGTTTAGTCTAGATTTATAGTTTCGTTCTAGATTAGTGTTTATTTTTAGTTTAGATTTTTAGTTTAATGTTTAGTTTTCTTTTAGTTAGTTTAGTTTTAGTTTAGTTTTAGTTTATTTTAAGTTTATTCATTACCTTTATTTTTAGTTTAGTTTTAGTTTAGTTTTAGATTAGAGTTTTAGTTTAGCTATAGTTTGCTAAAGAGTTTTAGTTAGAGTTTTAATTTAGTAGCTTAGTTTGGTTTTAGTTTAGTTTTAGATTAGTGTTTAGTTTTAGTTTAGAGTTTTAGTTAGTTTAGTTTAGTTTTAGATTAGTGTTTAGTTTTAGTTAGAGTTATACTTTAGTAGTTTAGGGATTAGAATTTATTTCTAGTTTAGTTTTAGTTAGTTTAGTTTTAGTTTAGTCTAGATTTTTAGTTTGAGTTTTAGTTTACTTTTAGTTTTTTTTAGTTAAGAGTTTTCGTTTTACATATGAGTTTTAGTTAGAGTTTTAATTTAGCAGTTTACTTTAGTTTAGTTTAGTTTTGGTTTAGTTAGTTTAGTTTTAGTTTAGTCTAGATTTTTAGTTTTAGTTTACTTTTAGTTTAGTTTTAGTTTAGAGTTTTAGTTTAATTTTTAGTTTTCTTTTAGTTAGTTTAGTTTTAGTTTAGTTTTAGTTTATTTTAAGTTTATTAATTACCTTTATTTTTATTTTAGTTTTAGTTTATTTTTATATTAGAGTTTTATTTTAGATACAGTTTTCTAAAGAGTTTTAGTTATAGTTTTAATTTAGTAGCTTAGTTTGGTTTTAGTTTAGTTTTAGATTAGTGTTTAGTTTTAGTTTAGAGTTTTAGTTAGTTTAGTTTAGTTTTAGATTAGTGTTTAGTTTTAGTTAGAGTTATAGCTTAGTAGTTTAGAGATTAGAATTTATTTTTAGTTTAGTTTTAGTTAGTTTAGTTTTAGTTTAGTCTAGATTTTTAGTTTGAGTTTTAGTTTACTTTTAGTTTTTTTAGTTAAGAGTTTTCGTTTTACATATGAGTTTTAGTTAGAGTTTTAATTTAGTAGCTTAGTTTGGTTTTAGTTTAGTTTAGTTTTAGATTAGTGTTTAGTTCTAGTTTAGAGTTTTAGTTAGTTTAGTTTAGTTTTAGTTTAGTTTAGAGTTTTAGTTTACTTTATTTTTTTAGTTACGAGTTTTCTTTTTACATATGAGTTTTAGTTAGAGTTTGAATTTATTAGCTTAGTTTGGTTTTAGTTTAGTTTTAGATTAGTGTTTAGTTTTATTTAGAGTTATACTTTAGTAGTTTAGTGATTATAATTTATTTCTAGTTTATTTTTAGATAGTTTGTTTTTAGTTTTTTTAATATTTTTAGTTTCGTTTTGGATTAGTGTTTAGTTTTAGTTTTGAGTTTTATTTAGTTTAGTTTAGTTTTATTTTATTCTAGATTTTTATTTTGATTTTTATTTTAATTTTAGTTTTTTTTAGTTAATATTTTTCTTTTTAAATATGAGTTTTAGTTATAGTTTTAATTTAGTAGCTTAGTTTTGTTTTAGTTTAGTTTTAGATTAGTGTTTAGTTTTAGTTTAGAGTTTTAGGTAGTTTAGTTTAGTTTTAGATTAGTGTTTAGTTTTAGTTATAGTTTTAGTTTACTAGTTTAGATATTAGAATTTATTTTTAGTTTAGTTTTAGTTAGTTTAGTTTTAGTTTAGTCTAGATTTTTAGTTTTAGTTTTAGTTTACTTTTAGTTTAGTTTAGATTAGAGTTTTAGTTTAGCTACAGTTTGCTAATGAGTTTTAGTTAGAGTTTTAATTTAGTAGCTTAGTTTGGTTTTAGTTTAGTTTTAGATTAGTGTTTAGTTTTAGTTTAGAGTTTTAGTTAGTTTAGTTTAGTTTTAGATTAGTGTTTAGTTTTAGTTAGAGTTATAGTTTAGTTTAGTTTTAGATTAGTGTTTAGTTTTAGTTTAGAGTTTTATTTAGTTTAGTTTAGTTTTAGTTTAGTCTAGATTTTTAGTTTTAGTTTTAGTTTACTTTTAGTTTAGTTTAGATTAGAGTTTTAGTTTAGCTACAGTTTGCTAAAGAGTTTTAGTTAGAGTTTTAATTTAGTAGCTTAGTTTGGTTTTAGTTTAGTTTTAGATTAGTGTTTAGTTTTAGTTAAGAGTTTTAGTTAGTTTAGTTTAGTTTTATATTAGTGTTTAGTTTTAGTTAGAGTTATAGTTTAGTTTATTTTTAGATTAGTGTTTAGTTTTAGTTTAGAGTTTTAGTTAGTTTAGTTTAGTTTTATTTTAGTTTAGAGTTTTAGTTTAATTTAGTTTTTTAGTTACGAGTTTTCGTTTTACATATGAGTTTTAGTTAGAGTTTTAATTTAGTAACTTAGTTTGGTTTTAGTTTAGTCTAGATTTTTAGTTTAGTTTTAGATTAGTGTTTAGTTTTAGTTTAGTTTAGTTTTAGTTTAGTCTAGATTTTTAGTTTTAGTTTTAGTTTACTTTTAGTTTTTTTTTAGTTTAGTCTAGATTTTTATTTATATTTTTATTTTACTGTTTGTTTTGTTTTAGATTAGTGTTTAGTTTTAGTTTAGAGTTTTAGTTAGTTTAGTTTAGTTTTAGTAGCTTAGTTTGGTTTTAGTTTAGTTTAGAGATTAGAATTTATTTTTAGTTTAGTTTTAGTTAGTTTCGTTTTGGTTTAGTCTAGATTTTTAGTTTTAGTTTACTTTTAGTTTAGTTTAGATTAGAGTTTTAGTTTAGCCACAGTTTGCTAATGAGTTTTAGTTAGAGTTTTAATTTAGTATCTTAGTTTGATTTTAGTTTAGTTTAGTTTTAGATTAGTGTTTAGTTTTAGTTAGAGTTATACTTTAGTAGTTTAGGGATTAGAATTTATTTTTAGTTTAGTTTTAGCTAGTTTAGTTTTAGTTTAGTCTAGATTTTTAGTTTAGTTTTAGATTAGTGTTTAGTTTTAGTTTAGAGTTTTAGTTTAATGTTTAGTTTTCTTTTAGTTAGTTTAGTTTTGTTTAGTTTTAGTTTATTTTAAGTTTATTCATTACCTTTATTTTTAGTTTAGTTTTAGTTTAGTTTTAGATTAGAGTTTTAGTTTAGCTACAGTTTGCTAAAGAGTTTTAGTTAGAGTTTTAATTTAGTAGCTTAGTTTGGTTTTAGTTTAGTTTTAGATTATTGTTTAGTTTTAGTTTAGAGTTTTAGTTAGTTTAGTTTAGTTTTAGATTAGTGTTTAGTTTTAGTTAGAGTTATACTTTAGTAGTTTAGAGATTAGAATTTATTTCTAGTTTAGTTTTAGTTAGTTTAGTTTTAGTTTAGTCTAGATTTTTACTTTGAGTTTTAGTTTACTTTTAGTTTTTTTTAGTTAAGAGTTTTCGTTTTACATATAAGTTTTAGTTAGAGTTTTAATTTAGCAGCTTACTTTAGTTTAGTTTAGTTTTATTTTAATGTTCTAGTTTAGATTTTAGTATTGTTTAGTTTAGTTTATTTTTAGTTATGGTTTTGAAGTGCCTAAAGGGAAAATAAATGCCGTTGTTCTTGTAGTATCTTCAATGTCATAACGTCAACTAATAGCCTTTTCTACTGTTCACCAGAAGATATACTGTAATTTCATTGTCGAAAATCTCGGTGACTACACGTAGATCCTCGAGCGTGCTCTGATTAAGATCTAGCAAAATGTAACCGTAGGGCTTGCTAGTTGCCTGAGTGTACGCTGACAACAGAAATTTTGGAGCACCAGGGTATATCTGTTTATTGGGAGTTATGAGTGAGCTAGAATCACGAACAACTCGATAGATAATATAGATAGTACAATTCAAAGAAAGGGTTCGCATACATTTGCTCTGATGAAACAGATTGGGTAAAACTAGGGTTATGGAAATATGTTCATGATGAGATCGGACAGTGAACAATTGCAGCCTTTCCTGTGAGAACTGTTCAATGGATTCAGTTAAATCATCTATAATCAGCCACGAGTTCAATTCAATACTATTGAAAACATCAAGTCCCTGTATGAATTGTATTGGTATGCTGTGGCAATAGCTTTTATTTTATCATAGGACTCTTGCAAAATACAATAGCAATAGTAGATTTTTTTCGGCTTTTCCATAAGCATTTTATCGCAATTTTGAATTATTTTAGTTAAGAGTGTTTTTTTCCCCGACATTGAGGGACCCACACAGAAACGATCTGAAGGGTGTTTTAAATTGATACATGCTGTTGACAACAGTCGGACTATGACTAACTGTAAACCTTATGTGTCCCATGAGTAGGTAGTAATTTTCCCATAGATCTATCTATTCAAGAACAAAAACAATATTTCATGGCAACATTTATTACAGCAATATGAACACTTATTCAATGTGACAAAATTTTATGGTCAACATGAAAACTCTATTTGTTCAACATGAACAACGATAACACTTTATGTACAATATAAAACATTTTTGTCCATCAGCAGCACTTTTTGTCTTTAAACACTTTTCTGTACAGCACTTTTCTGTACAACACTTTTGTCCATCTACAGCACTTTTTGTGCAACACTTTTCTGTACAATAACACTTTCTATACAACAATAAAAAATACACTTTGAACATGAACTAGCAGCACCGTTCAACGTCATGAATTTAACGGCGGGACCCCCTACCCCGGGGACCGCGAGGCTAAAGGCCAGCCAGTCGCGGGCGGGACCCCCCCCCTGGGCGGCCGCGGGGCCGAAGGCCGGCCGGCCGCGGGAAGGGACCCCCCCCCCCCCCGGGAGCGGCGGTGCGAAAAACAATAGTTGTCGCCACTGCGGGGTAGTTGATGGGTTAGTGGTTAAGGTAATGTGATTGGGTTAATTAATTTATGAAAAGGTTGGGGTGGTGGTTAGTCAAATTAGGTTAATTTATCCAGACCAAGTTGATTGCGATAGTCTATGCATTCAACTCGGTCTGAAATATGGTAGTGGCCATGGGGTAGGACACTCACACCATTCTCGAGCACATAGACTTTGTCGGATATACACGACATTGCATTCTTTTCCACTCTCACAGCATAATTTCTATACTGTAGAGAGCGAATTGCAAGCACTTGTGCTCTCGGCACTAGGCTACTTTCTACACTGTCTCTGTACACGCTCATGTTAAAATTGCTCTTTACAAAATGTGTAGGCACCCCTTTACACGCTTTCTTGACTTCACCACTATTTGTTTCAACGCGATAAACTTTGGGGCCCGGGAACACCCCCCTGGATATGAAATCACACCACGTCTATTATTTTAACATTAATAGTTGGCTGGGGCTTGACGTTTCACCAGCTCAGGTTAGAGAGATGGATTCCAGCTGGTGAAATCCATCCACGAGCTCATGTACACCCCATTTTGCAAATCACCCAATAAATCTTCAGCCCCATTTACCTTTAACAGCAGAGAATCTGTATCCCCATAGTAAACTTGAACCTCCCCCTCCCGTGGCCAGTGCACCTTGCACACATGGTAAAAAAACGACACCATGAGCTTTTTGGAAATTTCTAGTACTGAACTGCCACCTGCTATATTCCTGTTCAGTACTACACGTTACTTTCGCCTGTTTAGAAGAACCAAGCAAACCTCTATTCTCGTAAACTAGGTAAAATTAAGATTGGCTGTAAGTCTAGCCAAATCTAGAGGGTCAGTCATAACGTAACATTAATAGCTATTCTGTACACTCTCACATATTTTGCGAACAAAGTTATGTAGAATAAGCTTGTACATGTCCGTCCCTACCTTTGAGTTGGCCTTAGATCGTTTATCAACCCAGGTGTAGATCAATGTTTTCAGATAGTGTCGCTACATGAACTGCAGGACCCGATGTATTTTGGTGATTTTGAAACTGTTGCTCACCATCCAGTGCAAAAGCATATGATGAACAAAGATATTCTCCTTAGGGTCCAAATCAGCAATCAGTTTCTGTTTGGAGGGAGTCCAGTGCATCCCCATATCCTCAACCAATGAACGATTGTAGGGGCTCAGAGAGTCCCTGTTCACGGGCCGATTGATACAGGGAAAGACAAAATCTTTGACTGAGTCGTGAAGCGCCAGTGGACTGTGACCGTCACCTTCAAAGAACAATCCTTGTGGCCCATTGTCCTCGACGGTGGTAATGTTGGGGAGCTCACAAGGATTCTCAAGCCATTTATAGTTCCCACACGGCAAAGAGTAGTGAGACATTGCCGAGGGATACAACGAGTTCATGTCCAAGAACACTGCATTTGACTTTACACCGGTGTTTTGTCCGCTCTGATCGGTTGATAAGACGCGGTCCCCAAGAAAAACATACCCCCCCCTCATCGAACGCTCTACAAAAAGGTACTGATCGACGTCAGTGATTAGGTCTATTTCCTCCCTACTAATTTTTAAAATTAAATCCATCATTAAATGGGATGTGGAAAAATAATAGCCTATATCTAACCCGAACTCTAAATAGATTTGGTCTGTATTCTTACAGACTATATCCAACAGAGATAGAACGTCACTGGCCAAGTACAGTCTACAATAATCCCACCCATTTTTACAACCCCTCTTGGACCACACCTTCTCGGCAAACTCGTACTCCTCGGCTGTGCATTCACTGTTGGTCAGTGAATTGTAAAAAGCTTCAATTGGAGGTAGTTTCTCCTCACTTAAGCGTGCACCAGAACAGTAATAGTTGTATGCGTATATACTTTTGCAGGTCAACAGATCATACATTTCACTGTCTGGAAAGTGCTGTTTAAGCAAGGGAAAGCTATCAAAATTGTCGCTTTTTTTCACTTGAATAAATTTACTCAATTCCTTGGGGAAAAAACTAAAGGAATCTAAAAAACTGATATTATTACAGCACAAACTCTCATTATACATGACCTGCAATTTCAGTTCGAAACGAAACAACTTTTCAGACGATTTGGGAATTATGTGGTAAATGAATAAACTATTTACCCATGGACAATATACTCCCCCTCCCTCCCTATGCCTACTTGCTAGTGCTGGTCCAATAAATTTTAAATCATAATTTGAATTATGAATAAAAACATGGATAAAAAACTTATGGCTAACATTTAAATTAAAAGATTGATGCGCAACCCCTCTAAAATTACTACCCCCCGAGGATATTTCCTGCCACAATTGATTATGGTCTCTGACTTTCCCCCTCCCCCCACGTTTCCCTGTAGTCCACTTCTCCCCCTCTTCAAACTCTCCCTTACACACCCCACCTCTTTTTTGATTTTTAATCGAGAGACGATCCTCTGCAGACAACACCATTGGATAATGAGTATTTCTCAAACGAGAAATAGCACCATTAGCCGTGCCAATCAGTTTAGTCAATGCCTTGACCATGAACTCGGGCCCCTCATCCAATGTTTCTACTATTTCTAACAACCGCATGGTGTTAGAACTGTCTCTTTCCGCGTGGGCGTAGGACACTGCAATAGCCTGATGTTCTTTGACTCGGTTTGGAAATTGGGGGTCATTCATCTCCATCAGCTTAGCTTCACAGTCTAAAGATATTTTGTTGCACTGGAGAAGGGTGTTCTGGAAATTTTTGAATCGTAGAATTTCCCTATCCCCTGAAACCATTTCCACTGTCTGATAGCCATGCCGGCTACAATGCTTCATTTGATCCCGTAGTTTCATATCACTACGGAATCGTGAGAGGTATGTTGGACAGTCGAAACGGACACCATGATGCGGACCACCCTCCCAAACTCTACTAAGGTTGGGGATAGGGTGTAATGGGCCAAGGGTCTTAACCCGGTCACTAAGTGGTGTGTACCATAACCACATCCAGTGTTTAACCAAATTAATTGGGTGGCCCCTTACAGGGAAGACCACCTCCTTCTTCTTTAAACAAATCCTCTCTTAAAATTCATTTTCGAATGAAAACAAAGTAACACCAATACTTAAATGGGCATTAGCTCGTTCAAAAATGTCAATGGATCGTAGTGTTACTGGGTATTTTCCTTCCAGGCGTCAAAAATCTACAATTGGGAAATCGGACCCGTCCTTCCCATGTACAGCCCACTTGTCTTAATTCGTCTTGGTAGCGTTATCTGCTAGAGGCTGAAATGCTGATATGAGGAAAGTGTATCTGAAACACTTTTGACCTGTTTCAAAACAGATCCACTGGACACCATAACAACCTTCTAGATCTGTATTATAATTGAAAACTATAGACCTTTCCCCACCTGCCCCCCCCTTAAAATAAAATCTTTCTTAAATTTACAAATATTAACACTTAAATTTTCAACAAAAAGAGCTAGAGAGCCACTCACATTTTCATTAAATTTCTCAAGATGTGTTATAATTTGATCGACCCAATCGATGAAAGCACCCTCAAAATTTTCCAAATTTGAATAAACCAAACGCATCTCGGAATGTACATAATGATAATAAACTTCACTTTTCCCCTCATTCAAATAAAACACTTTTAAAACAATAGAAACCTTAATTGAATCCCTCCCCCACAATTGAATTTGATTCTCCAGAAGTGCACGAATTTTATCTACATATCTACAATTTTATCAGCATGCACAATTTCTACAGGAGCAAAAACAAATTTTCCCCCCATTAGTGAATTAAAGGGATCCCCAAACGTTGCAGTGAAAACAACTATATTATTTAAAATTCTGTTGGTTAATCGAAAATCGGGGAGAGTTGTACCCCCCGCCCCCGCGGGGAGTATTCCCCCTCCCCCAACTTGTTAAACAATATATGAGGAATGCTCCACTTCAGTTTTTCGAAGTGGAGTCGTTAGGGTATCGGAGGTCGGAGGAGGATGGTTCCCTGTGAAATCGTCCAAAAGCTGCAATGTATTTGTGCTCAAGTCTACCTGTTCAACTGTGCCATTATCTAAATTAAAAAGAAAATTATCAAAAAACCCGTCAATATTAAAATGTACTTCAATGCTATCGTCCCATGTTAAATTGTTGGGGGGCTCCACGTGTGCCTCCTCTCCTTCTCCAACTGACGTGCAGGGGGGGGGGATGGCAAGTATGGAACAAGGACAACCTGTAAATGAAAAAATAGCTTATTTTCAAAGTGTTCAAATCATCCCTACAGTTAAAATTTGGATTATTATTTACGTATTTTTTAAAACGTACTTAGTAGTAGTAGTAGTAGTAGCAGTATGTACATAGTAGCATTTGGTTAATTCACTGTTCCCCTCAAATATCTATTTTCTTAATGTTCAAATTTCCAACTTAATATATTATATTTACAATCTAAAACGCCGCTTTACATAGAATTGACAATTTGATTTTGTTCAAACAACTCCACCCCTTCCCAATTTCCACTATTAACCCCCCCCCCCTGAGCCAGTCATCGCGGCGCTTCCCCCAACGCTTCCCTGACTCGTGGCGCATCCCTGTGGCACTTCCCTGACCCGTGGCGCATCCCCCGGCGCTTCCCCAACCTTGCCCCACAGCACTTACCGGACCCACCGGCTCCACGGCCCCCGGCCATTTACATAATGCCCCAAAAAAGTTGAAATGTTTCTAATTCCATACAGGTTTGGTAAACACATGAGTTTAATTATGTAGGTTAGATGAACGAGTTTGAACTTCAAAATGTTGAGAACCATTAAGCCGCTTTCCCCACACACTTCTTAGGCATTATACCGCTATGTTTTGACATAAAGCTCTCTGCGCGAGGTTATAAATAATTTTGGCATCTCCTTTCCCTGTTTTGTTTTACATTAACAGTTTCAGTCAATCAAGGTTTCAAAGGCCTTTGCGTAATTCTGTGTTTTCTGAAATAGCGGAGAACAAATTGTCTGCAAAATTAATATTAGGACATTGGAGTTCTATATTCTATGTAGGAGCGAAACATGGCACGATAGAAATATTCAGTGTAAATTAGAACGACAATATGTGACAGATGGGATAATCTCTCTCAAAATTAGGTGAAAAAGAGCAGTTGGTGTTTCAAAGGTACCTAAAAATATATGTGATAGCAATAGAGAAAATAGTAAAGATTAGAAAAAATAGCATTTTGAGTTTCAAAGGCGGTGATTATTAATAGAAATTACCTAAAAATATTCGCTTATGAGATATCGAAGCGATAGCAAAGATTAGAAAAGAGTGGTTTCTTTGCAAAAAAAAATTACATTTAGATATCTCCGAGGGAGATAAATTTAAAACAATGGTTGGGGGGTGAGGGGCTAATATCCCGCTGAGATAAGTTTATATTGGGATTTGAAAAGGAAAAAAACATTGGAAGAAATAGATAGGTAGGAAAAAATGCTTACATTTGCATAATCCGTCTGGGCTTGGGTGCCTGAAGGACCAGGTAGTGCATGTTGGAGGGTGGAGGGACCGGTGGCGTTACATTCTTGCGCGGCTGGGCCGGCTATTTCACGATCTTGCGTAGCTTTGGCTTTGTAGTTATCTGCCCACTCTCTCTTTAACTTTCTGCCCGGCCGCATTGGGGCTGGCAGTGATGGCTGCACTTGGGCCGACAACACTTGTTTTGGGGTTGGGCCAGTACACTTAATAATGGATGGTCTTGGCTCATCCACTCTCGCTTTCTTAGCGGGTGACGGCGACAAGCATTCTTCACAATTGGCCTTAAAAGAAGAGAAAAAATTAGTATCAAAATAATTTGCCCCTTTTTTTACAGAAAGGAATATATTAGGCTTAGAAATCAAACGTTTTTATTAGACAATCAGTAGTCTATAGACATAGGATAGGAATCATTGTTTCTATTTTTACCATTTAGAAAAATATTAAATTTTCCGGTCTATAGGCTTTAAATTAGATCGTTAACCCATCGACCTGTAGGCCTATATTTTGCAAACATAGGTTAAAATACTATTCAATTTATACATAATATTAACTACATGCAACTCCCAAAGACTTTTCTAGCCCTGCACTGTTTGTTTTCATTTTACACAGATGGCGGTAGAATTGAAGGTATTGCCCTCCCCCATTACATAATTTAATTACCCTGAAGCTTTTATAAGCTATGTAGTGCCCCCTCCTCCCTTTCACATAAGTCTCTAATTATCTTTATAAAATTAAATTGAAAAAAAAATCAATAACTGGCTATTTGGCCAAACACATACAATTAAATTAAAATCGTATAACGATTTTTTTTTAATTTTATACTGATGGTGGTAGAATTGAAGGCATTGCCATCCCCCTTTACATAATTTACTTACAACGAAGCTGTTAGAAGCAATGTATTGCCCCCTCCCCCCTATCACAAAATGTTCTAAATATATTGTTAAACTTAATTTAAAAATAATCTCTTTCACCGCTTCTCCGACAAATACAAGGTTATGAAACTACAAGCTTAATATACAGCAATCTCTTTTTGCTTAAAACTGTTTTAATTTGACAGCCAAAACAAAACCCTTTTGACTAGACCGATAGCGTGAACACACCGGAAAAGGGGTGACAGCTAATTATAGGCCTCACATTGGAGTCTTGTGTCAAAACAGAGCGGCATTTTCATTAAAAATTGACAGAAGTCAGTAGACACTTTAAATCACATTAGAGAAAGGAATACAATAGAGAAAATTCAAACTTTAACGAAAATAGAATTATTTATTTTTGCGAGAATTTGATTGTAAAACAGTGGGGGGGGGGGGTTAGGTTTCGAGGGTGAAAAGAATATATTTTGCGTTTTTCATTGATTATAATGATGTTTGTATGGTTTGGGGAGGGGGGGGGTTTGGTTTTGAGGGTAAAAGAAAATATTTTATGTATTTAATTTTGACGGAGAAACAGTTCCTTTTGACTTTGGCTGCCGCGCTCGTAAACACATAGGAAAAGGGGTGACAGCTAATTTTAACCTCGCGTAGAGCATTATGTCAAAACCAGAGCGGCATTTTCATTAAAAAATGACAGAAGTCAATGGTCGCTTTTAGCTAGGATATAGAAGGAAGGAATTTAACGAAATGGTATTTCTTTTTGCGAGAATTTGGGATTGTAAAACAATGGTGGGAGGGGGTTAGGGTAAAAAGAATATATTTTATGTTTTCCATTGATTATAATGATGTTTATATGGTTGGGGGGGGGGGTTGGGGTAAAGGAATATATCTACGTTTTAGCTGAATATACTGGAGGATGTCCAAGGAAAATTCGTTTGAAAATAAAAATGCACTTACATTGCTAATTGCGGCTGTCAATGCTTCTAATTCATCAAATTTATTCATTGTTGTTTAAAGAGTGTCAAAATACTTTCTGATAATTTAATCACATAGCATGCCTGTTATATACGAAATCTCAAGGGCGAATTGTTATGTAATTGGTAAATCATATGTAACACGCCCTCTGATCGGTTGAGAAGGGGGGTGTATCCCACTCGCTGATTGGCTGAGAAGGACACACGTGATCTAACTGTTTCCGGGAAACTCATAACATTTGGCTCGAGCAACAACAACAAATACTATTTCTGGACACCATGACATTCGCCTCGAGCATGTACATGACCAAAACAACAAATACTATTTCTGGATCATAACATTCGCTGAGAGCGTGCACTTACAACAACAACAACATCGACCTTGGAAATTTGGGTCATTGACACACTTTGATTACGCAATCAATTTCTCAGAAATCCATCTCCCCTAGGGACTCTATGCCCATATTAGGACCATAAACCACGTGGTGATCGTGGGAGTTTATAAAAAAAGTGTCCGGATCGGGATTCGAAGGGGTATTGTAATCGTGGGAGTAGAACCCCCCATTCTACTATCGGTTACTTATTTTAATTTCTGTTTGTTTTGGGTTTCATTTATTTATTTATACCGATTTGTGGTAGTTGTATGCTTGGTTGATTATTTGATTCTATTTTTATTCATTTCTGGTTTAATGGAGTCCTCTACTTTTGTTTGAAAAACTTATTTAGTGTAAAAAAAAATCCTAATCAATTTCTGTTCGTTTTATATTGAGATAGTCTTTTTCATGGATTAAATAAAAAAAACAAGTTTTTTAAACTGAAAGTAAGGAGCGACATTAAAACTTAAAACGAACAGAAATTATTCCGTATATGAAAGGGGCTGTCCCTCCTCAACGCCTCGCTCTTTACGCTAAAGTTTTTTATTGTTTTAAAAAATAAAGTTGTGAGACAGAGTCAAACTTTAGCGTAAAGAGCGAGGCGTTGAGGAGGGGACAGCCCCTTTCATATACGGAATAATTTCTGTTCGTTTTAAGTTTTAATGTCGCTCCTTACTTTCAGTTTAAAAAACTTGTTTTTTTTATTTAATTTCTGATCGTTTTTTAGTTAATGCAGCTTTTATTTGTATAAAAATTTCACTTTTCTTTTGCTAAATGGATGTCTTTACAAATTAACTTACGTAACTAACTTCTATTCGTAACTAACTACTATGTAATAGGGTTTTCTGATACGCTGAATCTGACGGTGTGATTTTCATTAAAATTCTTTCACTTGTAGGGGATGTTTCCCCCCTCTTTAGAAAGTCGAGTAAATTTTCTCAGGCTTGTAGCCTTTGATGAGGACTACTAAACTGAATAAAATTTATATACTTAGGATCAGAATTATAAACACATTCTTTTGATACATTTATTGACATCAAAATTTCGTTTTTAAAAGTTTCGATTACTATTCAGCCGTATCGCTTGTTTTTTATTGTTTTTTTTTATTACGTATATGTTATTACTTATATGAAGGGGTTCTCCCCTTAGTCAATACCACGCTCTTTACGTTAAAAGTTAAAAAAAATTTTGATTCAGAAACCCTTGAATCACAAAGGCCGTTTAATTAGAATAGATAGCTCTTTTGAAAGCACTAAAAAAAAACTGTAGCGTAAAGAGCGAGGTATTGACTTGGGGGAGAACCCCCTCACATACGTTATAATTTCTGTTCGTTTTAAGTTCTAATATTCCTTCTTACATTTCAGTTGAAAAAACTTGTTTTTTTTTATTTAATTTCTGATCGTTTCTTAAATAATGCTTGGAAATCCGGCGCCCCCTTCATCGAACTGTCCCTTACCCCAAAGAAACATCCTCCACGAAACTATTCTCCAGAGTAACCCCTCCTCTAGCCCCCCCTCCAGAAAAAATCCTTCCTGAAAATGGTTGTATACTTCCCAATAACCAATAAATAATGCTGGCAAGTCCGGCGCCCCCTTCATGGCAATTTCCCTTCCCCCATGAAAACTTCCTTCATGAACAGATCCTCCAACATAACCACCGACCCACCCTTCCCTCCTACTACCAGAAAAAAAACCTCCTGAAAACTTCTGTATACTTCCCAATAACCAATACTATATGTTAACATTGGGTAAAGTTCATAACTTTTAGCCCTCCCTCTGGGAACTTGGGGGGATTAAGTCATCCTAAAAGACATATTCATCATATTTTCGACCATTATGAACAAAATGGCTATCTCAAAATTTTTATCAGGCGATTTTTTGGAAAAAATAAGCATGGGAGGGGGCCTAATTGCCCTCCATTTTTTTGCTCACTTAAAAATTGAACTAGAACTTTTAATTTTAGTTTCAATGAGCACTCCCATGATATTCTAGGACCACTGGGTCGATACCATTACCCCTGGGGAAAAAAAACAACAAACAAACAAACAAACAAACAAATAAACACGCATCCGGGATCTTTCTTCTGGCAAAAAATGTAAAATTCCACATTTTTGTAGATAGGAGCTTGAAACCTCTACAGTAGGGTTCTCTGATACGCTGAATATGATGGTGTTATTTTCATTGAGGTTCTATAACCTTTTAGGGGTCTTTCCCCCTTTTTTTGAAAATCAGCCAAATTCTCTCAGGCGCGTAACTTGTAATGGGTAGCACTAAACTTGATGAAAGTTATATATTTGAAATCAGCATTGAAATTTGATTCTTTTGATATATCTATTGGTATCAATAACCCGTTTTCTAGAGTTTCGGTTACCATTGAGCCGGGTCGCTCCTTACTTACAGTTCGTTACCACGAACTGTTTGATACAGACTGAGCATCTTCTAAAGTTAAACAACCATTCCTCCCGTAAAAATATGAAACCCCCGGGCATAACTTACAACCCTTGCCCCTAATATCCCGGATTTGTTTCAATCCCATAAGTCTTTTTATGTGATATTCAGACTATTTTGAATAGAATAACCCCGGGCATAACTTACAACCCTTACCCCTAATATCCGGGATTTGTTTCAATCCCAGAAGTCTTTTTATATGATATTCAGACTATTTTGAATAGAATGGCTTTCTCAAAACTCCATTAGATGCATTTCGGGACAATACGATGTGTGTTTGTGGTGGGAGGATAGCTGCCTTCCGATCACTTTGACTCTTAAAAAGAGCACTAGAGTGCCTAATTACCAATCAAATGAGCCCTTTCCGATGTTTATATGGCTATGTTTTTTATCAAAACCTTATTCCAAGGGCATAACTGACGGCCCTTGTCCTAAGGGCTATCGAGGGGGGTATCATCCTCAAAGACAGAATTTCCAGACCTTTCAACTACGTTGAACAACAGGGATATATCAAAATGTTAATCGGAAATGATTGGGAAAATAATGGGCATGGACGGAAGGATGATTCTCCCTCCGATTACTTTCGACTTTTAAAAAGAGCAATAGCCCTCTCAATTTCAAAAAAATGAACCGTTTTTGAAGTTTTTATTACAACGCTTTCAATAAAAGCATTTTATGCCCCCAGGGCATAACTTACAACCTTAGCACTGAGGGTTCTGGGGGGAGGGGGAAATCATACTCAAAGACATAATTTTCGGACCCTTCAACTACCTTCAACAAAATAGCTATATCAAAATGTTGATCGGAAGTGTTTGAGAAAATAATGGGCATGAGGTGGGGGACAATTCGTCCTCCGATCGCTTTTGACTATTAATAAGAGCACTAGCCCTCTCAATTTCCAAGTTCCTCTTTGAAGTTTCTACGACAACGCTTTGTATAAGAACCGTATATGGCCCTAGGGTATAATTTACAACCCATCCCCTGAGGGATGTGGGGGGTTTGTCATCCTCAAAGAATAATTTCCAGAACTTTCAACTATGTCGAACAAAATGGCAATCTCAAAGTTTTTATTGGATGTGTTTGGAGTAATGGTGATTGTGAGAGGATAGTTATTTGCCCTCCAATCACTTTCGACTATTAAAAAGGGTACTAGCCCTTTCAATTTTGGAGCGAGTAATCCCTTTTTGAATTTTCTACGACAACTCTTTCTATAAAAACCTTATATATTCCCAGGACATAACTTAAAACCCTTACCCTGAGGGCTCTGAGGGCGGGAGGGGGGTTAGCATCCTCAAAGACCAAATTTCCAGAACTTTCAACTACGTTGAACAAAATGGATATCTAAAAATTTTAATTGGATGTGTTTGGGGGAAATGGTGGGCGTGAGAGGGGGGTAAGTTGCCCTTAAGTTACTTTTGACTATTAGAAAGACCACTAGCCCATTGAATTTAAAATCGACTGAGCCAAAAAAAAAAAGTTTCAACAGTACCGCTATCTATAGAAACCTTATATGCCCCCAGAATATAACTTACAACCCATGGCCTGAGGGCTTTGAGGGGGTTGTCATCCTCAAAGACCTAATTTCCAGAACTTTCAACTATATTGAACAAAATGGACATCTCAAAATTTTGATTGGATGTGTTTGGGGAAAGATTGGGCGTGAGAGGGGGGCGTGTTAGTTGCCCTCCAATCACTTTCGACTACAAAAAAGAGCATTACCCCTTTGAATTTCCAATCAAATAAGCCCTTTTTAAAGTTTCTACAACAAATCTTTCTAGAAAAACCTTATATGCCCCCAGGGTATAACTTAAAACTCTTGCCCTGACGGCTCTGGGAGGAGTTTCTTCCTCAAAAACATATTTCCTATCTGGAAATCAACTACAATGAACAAAATGGCTATCTCAAAATTTTGATTGGATGTGTTTGGGGAAATGGTGGGCGTGGAAGGGGTTTTAGTTGCCCTCCAATCACTTTAGACTATTAAAAAGGGCACTAGCCATTCCAACTTCCAATCGAATGAGCCCTTTTCGAAGTTTCTACAACAACTCCTTCGATACGAAGTGCCCTACCCAAAACCATAAAATAAATAAATAATACGTACATTGTGCCAACATTGTTCTTTACTTAGGCAGCGCAATTGTGCTGCCTATAATATTTATTCCAGAAAGTTTCAGCAATTTTGTATTTAATAACGCTATAAAAGAAAAAAAAATTAAATGTCGCAGTCACAAGAAGTCACAGTCACAAGTAATCACAATCTCAGTCATATGTATTCACGGTAGCAAGTGGTCACAGTCGTAAGTAGTTGTACAATTAGTCACACTCAAAGTCAGAAGCAGTCCACAGTCGTAAGTACTCGCAGTCACAAATTGTTGCAGTCACAAGTTTTTGAGGTTGCAAGTTTTCAAAGTTCCACAAAATCATAGCAGCAACTAGTCAAGGTAGCTGCCGTAGTTACAGTCGCACCAGTAGCAGCAACAGCAGTATTAGGAGCAGTAGTAATATTAGAAGTAGTAGTAGCGGTAGCAGCAGCACTAGTCTTAGTAGCAGCAGTAGTAGCAGTAGTAGTGGCAGTAATAGTAAATATAGCAATAGTAGTAGGAATAGTAGTAGTATGCACATAGTGCCTTTTGGTTAATTCAAAATCTCAATCAACGTGCCCTGACAGTTTCAAGTTAATACCGTAAGCTGTTGTGGAGATATTACTGATTCACCCTTTTGGCGAAATGCACGCTCATAACATGTTTTGATCTAATGCAACATCACCATCAACATTTAAAGAAATTTCCATCGTAGTATCCTTAGGGTTTTCGGATACCCATTTTTAAACATTCCCCCTTTTCCAAATAATCAATCCTATGTGCAAATCATGGCAATATGCATAACTCGCAGCCCTTTCCCCAGGGGTTTTGGGGCCCTCTCATCGCTGAGGGCATAGTAATTGGACCTGTTGACTATCATAGCAGCGCAATAGCGCTGACTAAGTAAAGAACGATGTTGGCACAATGTATCTTTTTTTGTTTCCATACCTGGGCACTTTGTACCGAAGGAGTTGTCATAGAAAATTGGAAAAGGGCTCATTCGATTTGAAACTGGAACGGCTAGTGCCCTTTTTGAATAGTCGAAAGTGATTAGAAGGCAACTAACATCCTTTCCACGCCCACCATTTCCTCAAACACATCCAATCAAAATTTTGAGATAGTAATTTTGTTCAGCGTAGTTCATTTCCAAATAGAAATTATATTTTTGAGGAGGACACTCCCCCACGGCCCTCAGGGCAAGGGTTCTAAGCTGTTCCCTGAGGCCATATAAGAACGATGTTGGCACAATGTATTATTTATTATATTTTTTCCTTTAGACCATGGCACTTTGTATCGAAGAAGTTGTCGTAGAAACTTCAAAAACGGTTCATTCAATTGGAAATTGGAGTAGTTTGTGCCCTTTTTAATAGTTGAAAGTGATCGGAAGACAACTTAACATCCCTTCCACGCCCACCATTTCCCCAAACCCAATTAATCAAAGTTTTCAGATAGCTATTTTGTTCTGCGTAGTTAACTTCCAGATAAAAATTATGTTTTTGAGGAGGACACTCCTCCACAGCCTTCAGGGCAAGGGTTGTAAGTTATGCCATGGGGACATACAAGGTTTTTATAGAAAACGTTGTCGCAGAAACTTCAAAAAAAGTTCATTTGATTCAAAGTTCAAAGGCCTAGCGCCCTTTTTCATAGTCAAAAGTGATTGGAGGGCAACTAACACCCCTCTGACGCCCACCTTTCCCCCAAACACATCCAATCAAAATTTTAAGATAGCCATCTTGTTCAACGTAGTTGCGAGTTCTGGAAGCTAGGTCTTTGAGACTGAACCCCCCCCCCCTCAGAGCCATCAGGGTAAGGGTTGTAAGTTACGCACTGGGGACATATAAGGTTCTTATAGAACACGTTGTCGTAGAAACTTCAAAAAGGGCTCATTCGATTGTAAATTGAAATGGCTAGTGCCCTTTTTAATAGTCAAAAGTGATTGGAAGGCAACTAACACTCTTTTCACGCCAGCATTTCCCCAAACACTTCCAATCAAAATTTTAATATAGCCATTTGTTCAACGTAGTTGTAACTTCTAGAAATTAGGTCTTTGAGGATGACAACCCCTCACCCTCAGAGCCCTCAGGGCAAGGGTTACAAGTTATCCCCTGGGGCATATAAGGTTTTTATTGAAAGCTTTGTCGTATAAACTTGAAAAGAGGTGCGTTCGATTGGAAATTCAAAGGGCTAGTCCCCTTTTTAATAGTCGAAAGTGATTGAAGGGCAACTAACCCCCCTCTCACACCAACCATTTCCCCAGACACATCCAATCACAATTTTGAGATGGTCGTTTTGTTTAACGTAGTTGAAAGTTCTGGAAATTAGGTCTTTGAGGATTACAGCTCCCTCACAGCCCTCGAGGCAAGGGTTGTAAGTTATGCCCTTGGGTCATATAAGGTGTTTATAGAAAGTGTTGTCGTAGAAACTCAAAAAGGGCTCATTCGATTAGAAATTGAAAGGGCTAATGCCCTTTTTAATAGTCAAAAGGGATTGGAGGGTAACTTGTCCCCCTTCCTTCCATTTGTCCATTATGTTTAAGAACTAATTGTTGCCTTAAGATTAAGTCAAAATGCACTGTGTTAATGCTAAATCAAACAGTTCGTGCTAACGAACTGTAAGTAAGGAGCGACCCGGCTCAATGGTAACCGAAACTCTAAAAAACAGAATTTTGATACCAATAGATACATCAAATGAATCAGATTTTAATGCTGGTTTCAAATATATAAGCTTCATCATGTTTAGTCCTATCCATCAAAAGTTACGCGCCTGAAAAATTTGGCTCTTTTTCGAAAAAAGGTGGAAAGACCCCCTAAAAGTTATAGAACCTCAATGAAAATCACAGCATCATATTCAGCGTATCAGAGTAACCTTACTGTATAGGTTTTAAGCTTCTATCTACAAAAATATGGAATTTTGCATTTTTGGCAGAAGAAAGATCACGGATGCGTGTTTATTTGTTGTTTTTTTTCCCAGGGGTGACCGTATCGACCCAGTGGTCCTAGAATATCGTGGGAGGACTCTTTAGAACAGAAATTAAAAGTTCTAGTGCCCTTTTTAAGTGACCAAAAAATGGAAGGCAACTAGGCCCCCTCCTACATTCATTTTTTCCCCAAAGTCACCTGATCAAAATTTTGAGATAGCCATTTTGTTCAGAATGGTCAAAAATATAATAACTATGTCTTTTAGGAGGACTTAATCCCCCAAAGCCCTCGGGGGGAGGGCTGAAATTTATGAACTTTACCCAAAGTTAACATATAGTATTGGTTCTTGGGAAGTATACAGACGTTTTCAGGGAAGAGGGGGGGTCACCCCCTAGTCAATACCTCGCTCTTTAAGCCGAAGATTTTTTAGTACTTTCATAAGAGCTATTTATTCTAATTAACAGTTTTTGTGATTAAGCGGTCATTTTTAAAGAATTAGAACAAAATTCAAACCCTAGTTTAAAGAGCAAGGTATTAACTAGGGAGCGAACCTCCTAATATACGTATTAAAAATATATGAATATAAAAATTTGTTACGTAAGTTAATTCGTAAGTTACGTATATATATTACTAATGAAAACGTTCGTGAATAAAATTAAAAAAGTTTCGAGAAAGCCATTTAACCAAAAAAAGTAAAATTAATATGCAAATTTTGTTTTAATTATTCATGTACGGTGAGTCAATAGCAAAACCTGCATTAATTCAAAAACGTTCAAAAATTAAATAAAAAAACAATTTTTCATTTAACTGAAAGTAAGGAGCGACATTATAACTTAAAACGAACAAAAATTATTCCGTATATGAAAGGGGGCCGTCCCCTCCTCAATACCTCGCACTTTACGCTAAAGTTTTTTATTGTTTCAAGAAATAAAGTTGTGTGACACATTCAAACTATAGAGTAAAGAGCGAGGTATTGAGGAGGGGACAGCCCCTTTCATATACGGAATAATTTCTGTTCGTTTTAAGTTTTAATGTCGTTACTTACTTTCAGTTAAAAAAAAACTTGTTTTTTCTATTTAATTCCAATAAGGCATCTCAGCAGTAGTCCAAGAACGACTGATGGTATTATGTTCAATCTATTGGTGCTATTTCTGCTCTTAAAATTTAACTAAATCAAAACAACATAAGTGTATCCAAGCTATCAAAAAAAGTAAACAGATTTTTTTTTGCAAATGGTATCCAGTTTTCTATTTCAGGTCAACTAGAGGAGGTATGAAACTAAATTAAACAGTACTATTTTTGTCCAGATTTTTAAAAGGGTGTGTTTGTTAAAAATTGCTGAAAATTTTTCTCCAGCATAAAAAATAGCAGACCAAACTATAAAGTCTTAAAAAAAAAGATTTGAAGTATTATTTTCTTTTTCCCTGAAATTACTATGTCAATATAAAACGAACAGAAATTAATTTTAAAAACTTTTTCCACAAAATAAGTTTTTCAGAGAAAATTAAAGAACTCTATTAAACCAAAAATGAGCAAAAAATCAAATCAAATAATCTACCAAGCGTCAAACTACCACAAATCAGCATCGATAAATAAATGAAACCCAAAACGAACAGAAATTACAATAAATGACCGAGTCAAACTCAAAACGAGCAGAAATTAGCATGAGTAGGGCTCAAAACCCCTATGCCTTCTCAAGGCCAGAACATAATTTGCACTTTACTGAAAAAAATACAAATGAATGCAAATTGTCATTTTAATATACATATACTGATATTTAGTAATCAAAATATTAATTTTATTTGATTTATTAAAGTTATGAAGGTAAAAACATTTATATTTTTTCCTTCTGTTTCTTTTGAATATGATTTTAAAACAGTAAATAAATAAAAATTTTAATTTACAACATTAAGTAGAGATACTTTTATATTATAGGTAATGCTCTAGAGTTGCCTGTAGTAAGAAGCAATAAGATAAGATAAAATTATATTAAATAGACATTAAAGTGAATAATCTGGTCAAGCTTAAAACGAACACAAATTACTAAGAAAAGTGAAGAATAGGTTCTCTTTCTCCAACCCCCGCCCTTAACTCTTCCGAAGGCTACTACATCATTTACGCTTTACTGAAAAATAAATGCATTTCAAATAGCTTGCTTTCATAATTACAACATTGAAAAATAAAAAAGTATATTAGATAAAATCCTCAATTGCTGATATTTCCAGAAATTGTTTTATTAAACCTTCAACCCCCCCTTGGCTACGACCGTGGTCATAGTAATAAACCGGCAAATCCAAAGCTAATTTTTGGACTGTATGTCATTAGTCTTACTTTTTCTATTTTGTGTAGCGCTATTCATTTGCGATTTAATTTAGCTAATTTTCCGGCTAATTTAATAATTTAATTTCAGTAATATAGAAACAAATAAGCTAAAAACGACCAAAATGAGTTAAAAGGTGAATAATGGCCAATAACACAAAAATAAACTGTATAAGAATCATATAAACTCTAAACAAATGAATTTAAGATTGTAAAAAAGTGTGTTTATATTATAAACAAAAAATTTTCAAAATATCCTTATATAATTGTGTTTAACATAAAAAATGTTTGATACTCAACATTAATATATATTTAAGTTAAACGTGTTTAAATGAGACTCAGAGAGGAAAGAAAATAACAAAATGAAAAATAAAATCAAAATGGGTGAAAAAACGAGGATTTTGTCAGCCAGTGGCGAACCATGAAGAAGACAAAATATAAGTAAATATTTCGACATGGACCTCCGCCAAGTCGTCCTCAGTGCTAAACAAAAAAAAAACGAAAATCCAACCTTTCGAAGTTTACCTTACAAAGACAGAACAGACTATGTTCTGTCTTGTTAACGACAGAACTGTCTATGTTCTGTGTTAACGTGTTTAAAATAGTACAAAGGTATAAAATATATTCAATGTAAAATATTTTTTAGAAGGTGTGAACACAAAACTCAGAAAAAAAGAAATAGTTGATCAGTTTCCAAACTTTTACACACAACTAATATTTTAATAAGAAGTAGCAAGAAAACAAGTGCTACTTCTGATAAGATGAAGTCTTTTAAAAGCAATCTTATTAAGCATGAGAAACAGTGTTCATATACAAAAATTTGAAAAAAAACATTTACTTTTTCTAGTCTAATATTATTTTACTATAAAACTATAAGAATATTTAAATGTGAAATTTTCGTCATTACAGAACTTGCATTTTCTAGTCCGTCTGGACATGTCACTCCGCATTACTTAACCCCCAAGTATTTGATGACCCAACCTTAAAAGGCCGGCCATTTTTCTCTCCGTGTTTAAAGAATTACATGATTACTAAAATAAGCTAACTAAAACAGTTCATAAAAATAAACCAATGGAATAAGCCAAACGAGGACATTAATTTTTCCTTTTCTCTTCTATTCTAGGCTTTGAACTTTGTCAAGTACAAGCGGTACAAACAAGTTATTCTAAAACGGTGGGGTGTGTTACCCCCGGTTTTTTATGTCTTAGAAATATTTTCAATAACTCACAAGCTTATTATAAGCAGTTTCTTATTTGTCTTATGAAAGCTTAAACCAGTTTTGGGCTTATATAGCTTACTTCTATTGAATTGCCATTCAAAGGTCGATCTGTTTAAAAGTTTGATATGGGGTATTATGCATAGGCCTACTACTAATGCTACTACTGCTACTTCTGATATTAACATATCACTGCAGCACCCAGCCACCAGAGCAGGGGGAATCTCCAGCATTTTTATTCAGGGGGGGGGGGCAAGAAGGGTCCATATCTGAATAGTCAAGGGGCATGGGATATATAATAATTTGTCTCCACATTATTGGGGGAAACTGGACCCCCTTGACCCTCTCCCTCCAACAACGCCCCTGCGCCTGAGGCCAGCCGAAAATTGACAAGGTTATGCATAGAATAAACAAATCTGAAAAACTTGTTTTCTATATTGATCGCAAAAATGTAATAAGAATGGCTAAACGAAATTTCTAAGCTCCCCTGAATCTTCCCAAGGAGTTATATGGACCCTCGATAACTTTCGTGTAATATTTCCTTCTAATATTGATCAAAATTTTGGAAAAGATGTTGATAGTCCAATATGATACTCGTATTTATAGACAACGGATTGTCCCTTGTTGATGTGGTCAACCTGCATGCTAGGTAGGCGTATATGGACAGGGTCGGCCAAAAAGGTTAGAATCCGCATTGCAAAAAAGCACACTTACTGGAGATGTCCATATTAGAAAGTGAAATTTGGGTAAACCCAGATTCAAACAGGTTTCATTAAGAGGTATTCCCCGACTGCTACAGTTAGATTCGAATGGCATAACTATGTCTTTTAATAAGCCAGTTCTTTGGGTCACTTCGTTCTCTGGGTCACAGAGTTCAGGTTCTATAAAACAGGTTTATTGCTAGAAACATTTTGTTTCGAAATTTATTTCCAGACACATCCCACGTTTCAATAGAAACAAATCCAAGGCGACTTGTACAAACTTCATTGGAAACATAGTTTAAAGTAACATTCAGTCATAATAAACATAAGATAATATGTAACATAATAATATATCAAGCGTATAAAAGTGTATTGAAAATATTAACCGTATTGAAAATATTACAATATTAAACAAATATTAAACATGTTAAACTAACACGCTACAGTAGGCTACATATTAAACATATATATTTAAAGTAACACACACGGAGGAGGAAGAAGGACCCTCGAATGTGCTTTCGGCAGGGTCCAACGGGGTATAGACACGTCTTGTGAGTTACATACATTCTCTCAGCAATGAGTTAAATTGCATGGTGACGCAGAACATTATCGTAGGAGAATCCTCTATAGGACTGCGGCAGGGCGTAACAACTGCGGCAGGGCGTAAGATCCAGATGAGTTTCTGAAATATGGCGACTATGAGGTTGGAAATAAGTGAGAGAAGATTATGAATATGATTTTTAGAAAAGGGGAATACTTAGCGATTTTAGGAAATCCCGAATTAAACCCCTGTATACAAAAAGGTGATAAGAGTGAGTGTGTTAATTATAAAGGCACTAGCCTGGTTTCTGTAGGTATCAAATTACTTAGTATGATGATACTTTTTTGACTTAGAGATGATATTGAAAAAGTTTTAAAAGAAGAACAGGGCGGTTCTGGGAAGGGAAGAGGGTGTGTAGACCGAATTTTCAGTCTTAAGCTAACAATTGAGCAGTACGAAAATAACACTGCTTTGGTTAAGGTAAAAAATGAGGTTATTAGCTTGTTTCGGAGTTAAGCAGTGTTGTGTTCTATCCCCACTTATATGGATCAATTTATGTACTTTGCCTAAAGGAGAACAGGAAAGGTAATGGGAGAACACAGAAACACATCGGAAGATAATCATTACCGGACTTAGTTCAGCTGATGATTTAAGCATCCTAGATGAAAGTGTGAGCAAAATGAATGAACTTTTAGAGGTTTTGCGAGTTCAGGGTACTAGAATATTTTTGAAATTAATTTTAATGAGACTAAGTCGCTAAGGCTAGGAATAAGTAAAGATGAAAAGGTGGTGTAAAGTAACGAAAAGATCGATCAAGCGCATAGTTTCACTTAGCTTGGTAGTATAATTAATAAAGACAGCGTGTGCCTTGAAGATTTTAAAGGAGTATAGCCTAGACTCATGGTGTATTTTCACAGTTGAAAAAAGTTTAGAAGAAACTGCGAACCATTATTAGATTATTGGAAGCTACAGTGATGATAATTGTAAAATATAGTTCTGAAGCGTGGGTACTCTGAAAACGGAGGAAGATTTGCTTGATTTTTCCAGAGAAAATGCCTACGGATTCTTTTGAGTACCCGAATGGCCATATTTCAAACAGTAGAAAAAGTGTCGAAAAAGGGCTGTCGAAAAAGTGAGGTTCAATCCCACTTTCTAGGGCTATAATGAGAGAAAGTTGAGATTGCTAAGGCACGTTCTGCGGATGAAGGATGACAGATTACCAAAGATTGTTATTTTCGGCCAATCGTCTAGGGCTAAACGGAAAGCAGGTCGTACGCGGATAAGGTGGGAGGACTTTGTAAACAAACATTTAAGGGAAAAGGGAACTTCCAGAGAGGGTGTAAAGAGGGAGGCCTTGAATAGATTGGGATGGAGGAGGAGCAGGTGTAACTATATTGGGCTTAGGTAGTCTGGTGCTGCGGGGAGTTGTTAGTGGTAGTAGTAGTAGTAAGAGGAGGAGGAGTACATAGCAGTAATCCTTTTATTGCATTTATCTGGCATACTATAGAAGGATAAGACCTTCGGTAAAGATCTTCTTTCTGCTGGATGAAACGCTTGCTCATAATCTATAAAGCTAAGGACTAAAGGTGTCTGATGACTCAAGTATAGTCCTTCTAATGAATTCGCCGCCTTTATGTTCCTTCCGGTTTTTCTGGTAGGTAAACAGGGCATTACACCCTTTCAAAGAGATTTACGCAATTTCTAGTTCAAGGTATATACATGTTTTTTTTTATTATGGCATCGATTTTTTGTGTGTCAGTCGATTAGAGAAAGTTGTTGGCTAGTCCAATATAATAACTTGAATAATCTTTTTTATAAAAAAAAAAAAAACTTGTCATTCTACAATGTACTTAATTTAAAAAAAAAACGATATAATGTCCCCACACAGCATTCCAATTTTCATTATGCATTAAGAAATTGTTTATAGTAAACCATATATTTTTAACTTTTGAAAACAATGGATTTGTCGATTTTCAATGTGAGTACACTTTTCATTCTTTTATTTCCCCCATAAAAAAAAATAAAGAAAAACGTTTTACTAGTAAATTCAAATTTCAGAGGGACAGCCCCCTCCCCTCCAACAATACAAAATCTTAAGAATATGACGACTGTATTCGATAGAAACATCAAAGCACGCTTTTTTTTCTATTATGTAAATAAAATCTATCCATCATAGGTATGTTTACAAGTTTTAATTATTTGGAAAAACACTTCATTATCATTCAGAAATAAAGCTTTTTCCTAACATGATGTATTTTTCTGCTTTGAATGAAAAGCTTGCGTGTTACAAAGAGTGTGAGAGTTTTTTTTTGGGGGGGGGGGTTAAATTTCACCGGCTCTTGCTATAAACGGGGTTTGTCTAATTCCGATGTCACGGCGGATGACTTTGGGAAAAAATTAGTGTGGGAGGGGGGCCTAGATTCCCTCCATTTTTTTTTGGGGTTACTTAAAAAGGACATTAGAACTTTTATTTTCCGTTCGAATGGGCCTCCAGATAGGAGCTTTTAACTTCTATATTAGGGCTCTCTGATGATGTGATTTTCATTAAAGTTCTATGAGTTTTAGAGGGCGTTTTACCCTTTTTTCAAAAACAAGGCAAATTTTTCTCAGGCACCATCATTGTTAATATGTATAGCTAAAGTTGATAAAACTGATATATTTGAAACAATACGGATTCGCTCTTTACGCTAAATTTTTTTATTTTTTGAAAAAAAAGAAAAAAAAAGTTTTGGGACAAGGTAAAACTTTAGCGTAAAAAGCGATGCTATGGGGAGGGGGACAGTCCCCCTTCATTTAGGGAATAATTTATGTTCGTTTTTATGTCGCTCCTTACTTTCAGTTTTAAAAAAAACTTTTTTTTATTTAAGTTGTGTTCATTTTTTAGTTAATGCAGCTTTTATTTGAACAAAAATTTTATTTTTCTTTTAATAAATGGATGTATTTACAAATTAACTTCTATATTCCTGTATTTTTCTTCTGGCAAAAAAATACAGTTGCAGATTTTTGCAGATATGAGCTTGAAAGCTATGTAATAGAGTTTTCTGATACGCTGAATCCGACGGTGTTATTTTAATTAAAATTCATTCACTTGTTGGGGGTGTTTCCCCCTATTAAAAAAAAAAAAAAAAAAACTCAAGTAAGGTTTTGTAAAATTTCGTGGCAAACCCTGTTTTTGTCGAATTAAGATTCAGTTGCTCAAAAAAGTAATTGAAAACCCCTGATTTCGAAATCAAAATGTTTTTTACAATAATTTAAATGTCTAAAATAAACTTAATTATTTTCAAAAACCAAAATGAATTTTTGATAGATGCTAAATTTTGCCTTTTTTTCAAGGAATCAGATAAGTTCAATAACCCCCCTTCTGAAAAGAAAGCAAGATATAGTGAACCTGTATTAATGTAAGCCACAAGGCCATCTATTATCAAATACGCTGGTAGAACTACACATGACC